>NC_060889.1:9518554-9703554 GCF_014805685.1 Silurus meridionalis
GATACGAGCTCGTCCACGGAACGAATTATATTCGTAGGTCAAGGTACCAATGTATTTCTCTGGGGAGTTTATCTTTTGTCTGGTTCCTCTCAAGGTTTCTTCCTTATGCCATCTCTGGGAGTTTTTCCTTGCCACAGTTGCTCATCAGGGACAAACTTACTTACAAAGAACATATTTACTTTTAATCACCACATTATCTGTGTAAAGCTGCTTTGAGACAATGTTCATTGTTAAAAGCGCTATACAAATAAAAATGAATTGAAATTGAATTGAATTGTCGTGCTGGAATGGTGAGGTGTGTGCGTGAGGTGAGGTACGTTTTTTCGTTTCCGTTCGGAAATTTTATTGGTCTAATGTTATGTCGCTCAGTTTTTTGGCTTGAAATTTGTGAATCCAGGAAAAACCCAGGAAAAATGCTTAAATAAGATGCTTCGTTGTTTTAGACGCGGGGTTCGAAACGTGGGGGAAAAAAAGTAGCGGCTTATAGTCCGAAAAATACGGTATATATACAGTGCCTTGCAAAAGTATTGACCCCCTTGGCGTTTCTCCTATTTTGTTGTCTTACAACCTGGAATTAAAATGGATTTTTTTGGGGTTTGTATCATTTGATTTACACAACATGCCTACCACTTTGAAGATGCAAAATGTTTTTTATTGTGAAACAAACAAGAAATGAGACAAAAAAACAGAAAACTTGAGCGTGCATAACTATTCACCCCCCCAAAGTCAATACTTTGTAGAGCCACCTTTTGCAGCAATTACAGCTGCAAGTCTCTTGGGGTATGTATCTATAAGCTTGGCACATCTAGCCACTGGGATTTTTGCCCATTCTTCAAGGCAAAATTGCTCCAGCTCCTTCAAGTTGGATGGGTTCCGTTGGTGTACAGCAATCTTTAAGTCATACCACAGATTCTCAATTGGATTGAGGCTTGGGCTTTGACTAGGCCATTTTAAGACATTTAAATGTTTCCCCTTAAACCACTCGAGTGTTGCTTTAGCAGTATGCTTAGGGTCATTGTCCTGCTGAAAGGTGAACCTCCGTCCCAGTCTCAAATCTCTGGAAGACTGAAACAGGTTTCCCTCAAGAATTTCCCTGTATTTAGCGCCATCCATCATTCCTTCAATTCTGACCTGTTTCCCAGTCCCTGCTGATGAAAAACATCCCCACAGCATGATGCTGCCACCACCATGCTTTACTGTGGGGATGTGTTCTCGGGGTGATGTGAGGTGTTGGGTTTGCGCCAGACATAGCGTTTTCCTTGATGGGCAAAAAGGTGAATTTTAGTCTCATCTGACCAGAGTACCTTCTTCCATATGTTTGGGGAGTCTCCCACATGCCTTTTGGCGAACACCATACGTGTTTGCTTATTTTTTTCTTTAAGCAATGGCTTTTTTCTGGCCACTCTTCCGTAAAGCCCAGCTCTGTGGAGAGTACAGCTTAAAGTGGTCCTATGGACAGATACTCCAATCTCCGCTGTGGAGCTTTGCAGCTCCTTCAGGGTTATCTTTGGTCTCTTTGTTGCCTCTCTGATTAATGCCCTCCTTGCCTGGTCCGTGAGTTTTGGTGGGCGGCCCTCTCTTGCCAGGTTTGTTGTGGTGCCATATTCTTTCCATTTTTTCATAATGGCTTTAATAGGGCTCCATGGGATGTTCAAAGTTTTGGATATTTTTTTATAACCCAACCCTGATCTGTACTTCTCCACAACTTTGTCCCTGACCTGTTTGGCGAGCTCCTTGGTCTTCATGGTGCCGCTTGCTTGGTGGTGCCCCTTGCTTAGTGGTGTTGCAGACTCTGGGGCCTTTCAGAACAGGTGTATATAAATACTGAGATCATGTGACACTTAGATTGCACACAGGTGGACTTTATTTAAGTAATTACGTGACTTCTGAAGGTAATTGATTGCACCAGATCTTATTTAGGGGCTTAATAGAAAAGTACAAATACATATAAATACATATGCACGCACCACTTTTCCATTATTTATTTTTTAGAATTTTTTGAAACAAGTTATTTTTTTCATTTCACTTCACCAATTTGGACTATTTTGTGTATGTCCATTACATGAAATCCAAATAAAAATAAATTTTAATTCCAAGTTGTAAGGCAACAAAATAGGAAAAATGCCAAGGGGGGTCAATACTTTTGCAAGGCACTGTATATTATATATAATGTAGTGGTTTACAATTAATACACACGCGCGCGCACAAACACACACATACTCTTCTGAGGTATCAGAACATGCTTCCTCTGTTAAACACCTTCAGTTTTGTCAAAAAGTGAAAGTAAACAAAAGTCAGACATGAGAGCAAATTCTTCATGATATAGAGTATCGGAGTCACATAACCATAGAGAATGACCAGGCAGACCCGTAAAACCAGGAAAGGCAGGTCCTGGGCTACTACTCCTAAAGTAGTTAGCATTGGATTGTGAGGAGTTAAAACCCCACGCAAAATTGATAAAAAGCTTAGAATGTAGATAGGAAAGACCCAATTTGAGTAGTAAATCTTCTGAACCCCAGCTACTCTGATCATTTCCACTGTATCCAGCCAGAATACAAATGTCTCCAGGAAGAGCTCATGGCGAGGATCTCTAACACACATGAAGCGAAGACACCCGAAGTCATAGTGGGAGTGAGAGTATAGGTAGGCCGTACTGGAGGTACGTGAGATGCCATCCATGTTGGCCCAGCGTCCTGTCGGTGATGTGTTTATGCCTTCTGACCTCAGCACCGAGCCATTTGCAGCTCTGTTAGCTTGCAGTTGCGATGACACAGTGGACACCTGCTCCAGGTGAGTCAGAACAGGCCCAGGAACCTCAAAGTCTAGCCTATCTGTTTATTGAGAAAATACATTAAGAATAATAGAAATTGACCAATAAATACTTTGTCAATTAAGTTTCAATTGCAAACAATCACTGACCACTTTAATACAAACAGCTGTAAGCTTCATGCAATTATCTGCCAATTATTGAATCATGTGGCAGTTCTATGCATAAAATCATGCAGATATAGGTCACTTGCTTCAGCTAATGTTTAAACCAAACACTAGAATGTGGACAAAACATAAATTTGCATTACTTTGACCATGGTGTGGCTGTCAGTACCTTACAGTACACACAAGAATCTACAGAATTTCCACTGAATAGTGGAAAAATAATTCCACTCTTGACAGTCATATTCAAGAATTTAACACCAATACAAGTAGGCATAAGCTCACAGAAATTCAACATTAAATGTTAATTTTTTGTGTTTTAATAAGGGGCCCCACAGACCTCAAATTCACATAGACTATATTTTTCCCATTTTGATGTTTGATGTGTATGAGGTGGTATCAAGAAGTTTTGAGGCTAGCTATGTATATAAGAATGTACTTTATTTATCTATATTTACACACAAAATAATCCCCTTACACTGCAATACAGTTTCTGCCACTTCAGCAATATGTCCTGGAAGTCTTCTTTTCTAAGCACGTCATGCGATTCATGCTGGATCTCCGCAATGGTGCCAAAACGGTGACCTATGAACTGGATCTTTATCTCCGGGAAATGGGCGAAGTTTGCAGAAGCCAAAGATGGCCAGTAGGGTGTGGGTGGATGTGAGATCGTGTGGATTGTTCTCCGGACGATCACCATGCACAAGTTGCCAAATAGTTTTGACATTTTCCGGGGGTTGAGCTTATTAAAGGTCTTCAGAATTTCATGTTTTCTTTTTTTCTAACTTGCTTTCCTTGATGAAATCGCAGACATGGTAACACAGGTGGTCAGAATAGCATCAGTTAGCACCTTTAGTCTCAAAACCTTTTGATGGCACATCATATATTACCTGGAAACCTGTATCTGAATAGATTTTTAGTGTATTTCCCTCATGATTTGCTGACTGCATAATTGCGTGAATTGTACTGCAATTTTAACACTTTTTAAATATATATATTGAACTATTTTCAAAACCATTGTAAAATGTTTGTAAATTTATCTACAGTTAATGAATATTTGAAAACTCGTTTCGGTTATAAACGAACTGACTTTACTTCAGTTCAATAATTTGTCATAAATTTATACCTTGTCCTCGAAGGCGATATGGACGAATTCTCTCTACAATGTCCACACAGATGAGGGCAAAGAGCACCAAAGAGACAGGAAGCTCGTTAAAATGGTCATGTAAAATTTCTGCATCCAACTGAACCTGCCAAGATGTAAATTGGAGTCAGAAGAGCATTGTTACATTGTTAGACAGATATATATATATATATATATATATATATATATATATATATATATATATATATATATATATATATATATATATATATATCACAGATGTTGTTGTATTTGTTAGCCACTGAGTTATAACCCGTAACAATTGTTATTATAGCTTTATGTTAGCTGTAATAGAAAAACCATTGACATTCCACTGGTATGACCTGAGTTAATGATAAAACCGTTGTTTTGAGTGTGGCTTACTGAATAGCACACACAAGACCATTTACCTTTCTTTTAAAACTGTAGAAGTAGTACCTTAGTGAAAAATGAGGACACATTTGCCACTGGTTTCTTTTTAATTATTTATACCATTTATAATGTTCGGTTTAACTACAAATTAAATGTTCTACTATTATTTGAAGAATACCAAAGTTGCTTGGTCATATTAGTGCATTAGAGCTTACAACATAAAGTTTGTTTCCAGCTAATGGTATTGATAGATTCATTAAGGCTAAAAAAGTAACATTTGGCTATCTTTATTTTTGTTACCTACAATTAATGTACATAAAAACTTTATAACTAATTTCTTGAAAAGAATTCAACAGTTCCTTTAAAAGTTGGTTCAGCTTTCAACACCAACTCACAAACTGTCACATGCTTGGTAAAGTAGAGACCTTCGGTGATAATTAAATTTAGAATCTGCATATAATGAAATGTTTAACAAGATTATAAGTGGATGTACAACCAGAGTGGAATTTTACCTTCGAGCTGGAAATGACAATGGCAAAACATGGTAGCGTGCAGAGAAGTGCATGGGCAAGAGTGACAGGTCTCCTGTGGAAGAAGAGATTTTCACATGTTTAGTTTAATCAAGAAAAATATCTCTGGTACAAAGGGAACTCCTTGGATATACAGTATAAAGGGAAGTAGTTGCTAAGTAGTTGGTCTTCTGATCAGCTGGTTATGAGTTAAAATCTTAGCACCACCAAGCTGCCACTGCTGGACCCTAGGGCAAGACCCTCAACTGTTCAGTTGTATGAATGCGAATATTGTTAATCACTCTGAATAAGGGTGAAAATAATTCTAACAACAGGAAAGTATCGCAAATTTATTTCTACTTGTTATAGAGACAGGCTAAACAGCACCAGATTACATTTATGTTTTTAGCCTTTGGTAGGCACTCTATTCTTAGTAATTAATTCAATTTATCTTTATTTGTATAGTGTTTTTAACAATGGACATTGTCTCAAACAGCTTTATAGAAATAAAGCAGTTATAAAAGAATGTAAGTTTTTACCTTATAATTGTAAGTTTGGGCAAGCCAGTGGTGACTGTGGCAAGGAAAAACTTGAGGAATGAGGAAGCAACATTTTCAGTGGAACCAGACTCGAAAGGAAACCCTCATCTGGGTGGCAGCAAATGTCCATTTATTACAACTCCATCATTGTTGAGATGTGCAGTGATAGGCGATAAAATGCACCCTGTGGTCCTGAGCCATTGTAGTAGATATAGTGATATTAATAATCTTCTCTGAATTACTTACAATTATCTTATTTATACAACTATGCAGTTGATGGCTAAAGGCCTTGCTTAAGGGCTCATGAGCATCAATGATTTAAACTCCCTTCAGGACGGAAGTGTAACGTTTTACCCACTTCTCATTACAGGCGCAATTATAGAGTATATAGCCTATATTTTATAATATGATTGAAACAGGCATTGTTATATATTTTAATCAAAGCACAATTAGAATATTACTTCATTACAAATTTTGAAAAAAATCACATTTATTAGCTACCCACTTCAGCACCATGACACCCCACTTATTTGCAGTCACACCTCGAAACACACACAGAGAGACACACACACACACACACACACACAAGCAATCAATGGGATTCCAAAGCATTTCAGAGATTTTTTGTGTGTATATCTGCCCAACCTGCAAATTCGATTTCTAATATGTGAGATGCAGTTAAGACACACAGAAGGATACACGGTGAATGGTGACTGAGGGTCATTACATACAAAGACAACACATACTTACCAGTGGGTAACTTCTTCAAGGAAACCCCTGGACTTCAGGATGAAGTACTTTAGTGGCACCCAGACAAACAAGGACACAGAGGTCACATAGGCTATGGATGCTGCCACCACCAACCAGTAAGCCGTCCTGTTATTTAATTCCACAAAGCTTAGAAGTGATGCAAAGCGCTCCAGAACCACAAACACAGGCACACACAGACATGCAAATTCTAACACCTCATACAGGATAAGCTTGACAGTCCTTCCAGAAGGCATCCTGATTTGGTGCTGTCTGTGTGAAAATAGTAGAGTTAATAGAGTTAAAGCCAAGACAGGTGCATCCACTACCCCACTGATACACACTTGTTCACACAGTGAACTGACTGCTGCTGTGGACTCTGGACACTGCTACTGCTTACACTGCACTTCCAGTCCTATTCATTTTTATTGTCATAATGATGAAGCCATGCTTCTCTCTTTCTCCCTCTCTCTTTTTTTTTTTTTTTTTTTTACAGAAGTCATCTGAAATCCACTACTATTTTTGTATAAAATTCTGCCCAGGTAATGGATATAGAAATACACACAGTGACCAGTTTAATAGGAACATCTGTACATTTATGCCACTATTAATTAGCCAATCATGTGGCAAAAGCACAAAACATATCAGCTTCATTTAATCAAATTAAACATGGAATAATTGTTATTTCAGTGACGTTGGCCTTCACAGTTGTCCATGCCAGACAGGATAGTTTCAGTTTTTCAAGAAATGCCAATCCTTAGATTTCCACAAATAACCGACTGGTGTGAAACCAATAAACATGTAGAAAGTGTCCAAGGGCTTCTTGTTAATAAAAAAGGGTAAAGCAGAATGAGAGTAGTTTATGATTTTTTTTTTATAGTGTTCTGCTGAATCACATGACTGGACAATAAGACAAGTGAAAGGAAAATGAAAGTCACAAGCGGGTGGGAATATAAAGCACTTTTAAGAACTGCATGCAAACCTGAATCTAAATAAGCTTCAAAAAATGGATTTCCCTCTGGTAAAAGAAACAAACATGACCAAAAAAAAAATAATTCAAACACTTCATAACCTTTTTTTTTTTTTAGCTTGTTTTACCATTATTATTATTATTGTGTGTGTATGTATCTTTGCACTTCCTCTCATTGCTAAGACAACAGCTATGATTCTTCTCATATATTGGCTTTTAAGGTTAGAAAACCTTCGTAACACCAGTTCCTCATTCGGGAACTTTGGGAACGCCCCTTCGTTATCCATGCTCTGAACCACGTGTGATATCTGACCAATAGGCGAGTAGTGCACAATTCGCTCCCAGAGAGCGCTCTTGGAGAAGAGCACTCTCCCTCGTGGCTACGGTCCTGCTCTTGCCGAGGCAAAGCGGCGCCGGTGCTCGTGGGGCTCGCAGGCCGATTTAGCAGCAGGTTTGGAGTTGGATGAGTCCTCTCCAGCCTCTCCTGCTGAATCGAGCACCTGCTCTTTCAGGGAAGCAGGCCCGATGGCTGCATCTTCTCCCGGCCTGAGCAGCGCGGTATTACATGTCTCTCCCTCCGAGGAGGATGAGATGATGGATGCTAGCGAGCCCGTGGACTCCTCACAGCCTGTGAAGTATGAGGAGGTCCTCGAGGTCGTGACACATGCCGTATCCAAGCTGGATCTAGCTTGGCTGGTGGAAAGGCAGATGCAGCGTTTCCTGTGTCCTGTGTCACTACCTCGGTGCCGAGGCCTTCTGTTCTTCCCCGACCTGCACGCCGAGGTGTACAGGTCCTGGGAGACCCCTTATGCCGCGTGCACTTTCTCTCAACACTCCTCGCTCTATGCGAACGTGGTTGGGGCTAAGGAGTGTGGCTACGGGGCGATGCCACGTGTGGAAGAGACGCTAGCTATCTATCTCTCCCTTAGCGTAGCATCGTCGCTAAAGGCCCCGGTGTTCCCTACTAATTGCGTGCAACATCAGCCTTAGTAGGGAAGGCTTACGCAGCAGCGGGCCAGGTTGCGGGTTGCCTCCACACCATGGGTGTGTTGCAGGCATACCAGGCTGACCTTCTACGTGATTTGGATGAGGGACTTAGCTCCAGGGTCGATGATATTAAGGAGTTGCATTGTGCTGCTGACCTAACCGTTCGGGCCACTAAGCACACGGCACGGGCCGTTGGTCGGTCCATGGCAGCCCTAGTAGCCACAGAAAGACATCTGTGGCTCACCTTATCTGACCCCCCAGATAAGGATAGAGCTGTGCTGTTGAACGCACCAATGACTCCTTCTGGGCTGTTTGGCGACGTGGTGACGGCGGTCGTGAACAGGTTCCAGGAGTCTAAAAAGCTGTCTGCTGTATTTCAGCAGTACCTTCTTCGCCGATCTGTTCGGCGGCAGCCCATGAGGCCCAGAAACAGATCGTTGCCACCCGATCTCCGCAGGCAGGGCCTAAGGGCCCCCGGCAACGCTCTAAGCCCAGGAAGGAGCAGGCTGACCTGAGGGTCACCCTTGACTCCAACAAGTGAGCTGTGGTGCGTAGATCCTGATGATCTACGATCTACGATGTCCACTTCCGCCCAAAGTCTCGGTACGGATGGGGGAGACCCGCCACCTCTCAGGAGGTGTCAACAGCCGCAGTACGCTGCTCCGGCCGTTCGGGTCCAGGAGGCCATCTGTTAGACTTGCCACAAGACGTGCTTCAAGGCACAGCCTCACTCCAGTGGTTCGCTCCCCATCTTTCTACTCGAAAGTTCATTGCGGATGGGGGTGTCATCGGCTGCGGGGCAATACACTAGCCGCTCTGAGTGGGTCAAAGGCCAGCCCCAAGGGGTTGGTTCCCCTGAGAAACCTTACAGGCAGCTTGGGAGGGGCTGCCGGAGGTCTCCCAGTGGGTTCTGCAGACTATAGAGAAGGGCTATGCCAGGGGTCGGCAACCCAAAATGTTGAAAGAGCCATATTGACCAAAAAAAAAAAAAAAAAAATCTGTCTGGAGCCGCAAAAAATTAAACGCCTTATATAAGCCTTATAATGAAGGTAATGTAAGCGTCTATATTACCCCCTTAGTATCAAAATGATAAGTAGGCTACAAATACATAGTGAGCATTCATGATTAAATGTTTATTTTCCCTGCAGCGCATCCTGGAGAGAATGACGCACCACGTGACTACTCTGCTGTACGATGGTGTTTTAAGTTTGCTTTCTTTCGGCTTCTCCCGTTAGGGGTCGCCACAGCGGATCCTCCGCACGTTTGATTTGGCACATGTTTTACGCTGGATGCCCTTCCTAACGCAACCCTCCCCAATTTATCCGGGCTTGGGACCGGCACTGAGAGTGGCTGGGGATGGTACCCTGACCGGGAAACGAACCCGGGTCGCAGCAGTGGGAGCGCTGTGTCTTAACCACTAGACCACCAGGGGACCTGTTTTAAGTTTAACTTCCATTATAATTTTAATGTATTATGTATTTTTTTTTTACGTAAATCTTCGTTGACAAAAATGTTGAAATTAAATATTTATTATACACATTTTTACAACGTTGAAAAACGTTAAGAATGTTTATTAATTTATATCGTACTGAAATAATATTATATTATTATTATTTTTTTTTTTTGAAAAAGCTCCAGGGAGCCACTAGGGTGGCGCTTAAGAGCCGCATGCGGCTCTAGAGCTGCGGGTTGCCGACCCCCGGGCTATGCGATTCAGTTCGCATCTTCTACTCCCCAGTTCAATTGGTTGTGTCCCACAGAGCAGGCTCTGGTCCTGGAACAGGAAGTGCACACTCTCCTGGGGAAATGGGCCATAGAGGTGGTTCCCCCCTCGGTTCAAGAGTCAGGCTACTACAGTCCGTACTGTTGTTCCGAAGAAGGATGGCGGGTTGCATCCCAGTCTGGATCTTCACTCCTTGAACCGCCCACTTATGAAGCTCAGGTTCAGGACGCTTACCCTCAAACAGGTTGTGACTCAGATCAGGTCCGAGGACTGGTTCATTACGATAGATCGGAAGGAAGAATATTTCCACATTTCCATTATTTCCGCACACAGGAGGTTCCTGAGGTTTACTTTCGGGGTCGAAGCTTACCAATATCGGGTCCTCCCGTTCGGCCTAGCACTCTCACCCCATACCTTCACGAAATGCGTGGATGCAGCACTGACCCCGCTGCGGCTCCAGGGCATCCGCATTTTGAATTATATCATCGACCGGTTGATACTGGCTCATTCAGAGCACCAGGCAGTTCGGCATCGAGATGTCATTCTCGCCTGTCTGCATGAAGGAACTGGGGTTCAGACTGAACGCCGGGAAGAGTGCACTTTCTCCAGTACAGAGAAACACTTTTCTGGGCGTGGTGCGGGACTCAGTCAGGTTGCGGGCATGGTTGTCTCCCGCCCGGATCAAAGTCATCCTCACCACAGTCAGGATGGTAAGAGAAGGCTAGCCACTCACGGTGAAGCAGTTCCGAATCCACTCGGCCTCCTCCACATAAGGCCCCTCCAGTGGTGGCTCCGGGGCAGAGGGTTCTACCCCAGAGGGAATCCGTATCATACCATCAAGGTCTCGTGGCATGCCTTTTGAGCCTTCAATGTGTGGAAGGACCCAACGTTTCTGTCCCGAGGCCCCGTTTTAGGGACTCCTTTAGGGTCTTCCCTTACGAGAATCAGCCCATGAAACAAACAGCTGATTACTCCGTCTCAATCCCATCATAGTGATGTAACGCACAGACAGGGCGCAGACAGTGATGCCGCTGTCTGCGCGAGGAGGATGAATCCACCTGCCTGCAGGCGAAAGCTGACCGTAGGGACAAATGCCAGATCTTGAAGTCTTGAGAGTCACTTGTGAGAAATCCATAGCAAACCGCATACAGGAGTTATAAACCGACAAAGCATGAAATTCACTAACCCACTCCGTGGTAAAAAGAGCCAATAACAAAGCGACCTTCAGCGAATGGAGCTTCAAACCAATACTCTCTATTGGCTCAAAAGGAGGCTGAGAGCGCGCGCTAAGGACCACAGACAGATCCCACGGCGGAATCGGCGGCTTTGGAAACGTGTTCAGGCACCGCGTTTCCTTCATAAACCTGCACACAAGCAATACAAATTGCTACGTCAATCCCGTCAATCCCTACGTGGCATGCAGAAACAGCAGCGAGGTAAACCTTAACAGTTGAAAACGCAATGCCCTTATCTAAAAGTTCTTGCAAAAAGCACAAAACCTCTGACACAGAACAGTGAAAAGGGATAATCTGCCTTTGTGCGCACCATAGCTCAAATATACTCCATTTCCTCTCATAAGCAGAGCGCATCAAAGCTGCTCTCGCATTCGTAAACGTCTCAATCAACCTCGGAGGCAACCAGTGACACTCAGATTCAACCTCTCACGGGCCAGGGCCCAGAGAGCCACTCTGTCCGGTGCTGGGTAAAAAATCTCTCGGCGCGCTAGCGAGAGGAGATCTCTGCGCAACTGGAGAGGCCAGGGTGCCGTTTCTCGCCAGAGAAAAGAATAGAGTGCAATGAGTATTTTTTTTAATTGAAAATGCTCATGCCCCACACCATGAGTTCTCGCGCTAGATTGTGAAGTCGAGGAGAATGTGTTCTGCCCTGGTGATTTATGTACACCACCGCCATCGTGTTGCCCAATCTGACCAAGACGTGGTGACGCCGAAGAAACTGCACGAAATGTTTCAAAGCTAGAAACACAGTTAAAAGTTCTATAAAGTTTATGTGCGCATACCCTAGCAAAACGGGCCATTTCCTTCCTCTATCCTGCCCTCGTACACTGTGCCCCAACCTGTGAGCAAAGCATCCATTGGCACTACTTTTCTCAGGGAGACAGCTCCCAGCGGGGTTCCCGATTCGAGATAAGTGTAAGTTCTCTAGTGACGGCGAGCGCGCAAGCAAAGTGATGACACCATCACTTTGCGGTTGAGGTGGCGCTTCAGACATAAGCGCTGCACCGCTACCCAGCACTGAAACTCTCATTTGCAACAGTCTCAACGGGATGACAGACACTGCCAATCCCATTAGCCCTAGAAGGCATAAACAGAGTCTAAACGGGACTTTCTTTCCTCTCTAGAACGGGACTTTCTTTCCTCTAGGAGAGACAACCGCGAATTGATGCGCTCCTCTGATAGAAAAGCCTGATACAGGTCTGAGTTCAGCCTAAAACCCAGGTAGATTATTTCCTGCGTGGGCACCAAGCAGCTTTTCGTCTCGTTTATTCTGAAGCCTTAGCCCTTCAGGTATGAAAAAGACACACTCGCATCATCCACCTCCGCTTGCCGCTGTGACGGAGTGCAGAGGGGAAGATCGTCCAAATACAGTGACACTCTGAGACCCGCTACGCTCAGCGGTGACAGTGCAGCCTCGGCACATTTGGTAAATATCCTTGTGGCTAGTGCCAGCCCAAACGGAACTGTCAAAAATTTGTAGGCTGTGCCCAGATAGACAAAGTAAGAATTTTCTGTGTGCCAGATAAGTGCTTATGTGAAAGTAAGCATCCTTCAGATCCACTGATGTAAACCAGTCTCTAGGATGAATAACACTGTATAATGCTTTTATTGTGAGCATTTTGAACTTGTACTTTCTGAGGTGTTTTTTGATGTTCCATAAATCCAGAATGGGATGGGAATCCCGCTTTCTTGGGAATGACAAAGTAAAAACCGTGCTGGCTGTATTCCCCTGGTACCGATCGAATTACCCCTTGGCTCAATAAAAAGGCTATTTCGTCCTCTAAAACCTGAGCTGATTCCTCCTCCACTGTTGACCATATCACACTGTTGAAGAGTGGTGGTCTCACGGCAAATTTCAGATGATACCCTCGCTGTATTGTGGACAAAACCCAAGGGTGAACTGTGCATGCGTGCCAACTCTCTGCATGAGCAGAAAGCGTGCCGCTGCAGCTTCTGCTCACAGACGGCACGGTTGCACCATCTAGAGGCGGAGCTGGGGGTTGCAACTCTGATTCGAGTTTTACTGTGTATGTTTTTATGTGATTTCTTTACACACGTCTATGCACTCTGCCCACTGTCTAGATGCACAGAACACATTTGTATTGTTTGAGAAAGAGAATGAACACAGAACCTTCTGACCTCCCTCTTAAATAACCTCGCAAGTGGAGAGGGGAGAAGTAACTTTTGGGGCACTGGGGGAACTGGTGCCAAAACTCTAACCGGAGAAACTCCGTTCACTGTACATTGTTCTTGAATCACTCCCCAACGCTTTTTCACTAGAGGGGGAGGAAAAGACTCCTCAGATGAGTTGAGGGGTGCTACAGAGACTGCTGTAGCCCCTCTTTTGACCCAAAATCAGACCACTGGTTAGGTTACCTGTCTTTTCTTCCCTCCCTGAGAGTTTGCTGGGCAATGCCTAGCTGCTGCTGCCGCAAAAGAGGCCTTGCTTCTGTGCTGGGGCTGTTTTTGGCAAGCCTCCACCTGCATTTACTGCTGGGGTGAGGGGGCCTAGGGGCTTTCTCGGGAGGCATGCTTCAAACGCTTCCCCATCTTTCTTGCATTGGTGCATATTTGACGCCGCAGCCCTGAAAAGGGCTTTTGGCTCTACTGGAGCATCAAGAAATTTCACCTTCTCCCTCTCTGATAAGCCTGTCAATCCCAACCATGGGGCTCTTTTGCCCACCACGGGCAGACCCATGCTGCGGCCGCAGCTCTGGACTGCTCCCCTTGATTAACGCAGGTTGAGATCTGCAATGATGCAGATCTTTTCCCACAAGGCCAAGTCAGGTGACCCAGCATCAGTCTGCCTCCCAGTCTCTTCCATGAGCTCCGCCTGGTATGCTGTGAGCAGTGAGGTGGCATTTAAAGCTCTACCCACCAGGGTAGAGGAGCGGTAAATCTTTTGGAAAAGAGAGGTGGACAGCCTTTTTTTCCGTCCCGGCAGTGAAGGAGGAGGACAGGGCAGCCTGTCGATTGGAGTGGAGGTGACATGTCACAGACAGTTCAACGAGGGGGGTTGGACATCCCAAAATCCTTCATATTGTGCATCTCTCCAGTCTAGAGAAACCGTAACAGGTACTCTATGTGAGAAGGGATTGTCCCAAAATCACAGCATTTCTGCGACACATGTAGGGACGGCTGGAATCAGCTGCTTAACTGAGGAAGCGTGCAATGGCAGCCTCTTCCCATCATAAAAATCCCTCTCAGCGTCCTGGTGCAGATGACCAGTCGATAGAGAGCTTTTTGGCTGCTCTCCTACACATCTCAACGAGGTCCAGCTCGAGCTCACCTGGCATGGGGGAAGGGCCCATAGCACATGGGTCTCCTTCATTTGCGGCCGCAACTTGCATTCGGCGCTCTCAAATGCTTAACGGGAAACGAGAGCAGTGCGGGCAGCACTCAGGGTTAGCGAGCACAGCCTGTGCGTGCCTAAACACCAAACACACTATGCACAGGGTATAAGAGTCTTTGGCTGAGATGCCACCACGCATGCACACGGTCGTGAGGGATCTTTCCCCGCCACCGTGCAACCGGATGGGCTTGCAGTCGCCATAACGGAGATGCGAACACCGGGAGATAAACAAGATCACCACAACGTGCCTCTCGAAAAAAAGAGGTTTCATAAGATTACCTTCCTTACCTCACTTAACCCGAGGTGAAAAAGGAACAGCAGAAGCAAAAATATTCGCCTTAACAGTGAATATCCCCTCAAAAAGAAGAAGCTGCGCTCGGAGATGCACCTCAATGGCTCGTCCATGAACAGTTTAGGGGCCACCCCAGAAGATCTGCTGAGGATAGGTTTCCTGAAAAGGATCTTCACAGGGAAAAGAACGAGAATGAGGCAGGGACCGTCAGCAGCGGTGTATATAGGGAGGCAGGACTTCCCGCATCACTGTCGTGATTGGTCTGAGAATATTTCTCCACTTCACAGGTTTCTCACGGGGTAAAAGTGAGGGGACTGAGATGGCCATGGCAGGTTTTAGCTTTTTGGATTTTTTTAGGCACATAGTTGTTCCTTTTCCTTATATGCAACAAACATGTTACAAAGGCAAAATACACAAGGATTAGACAGCAAATGACTGGAAGAAAGTTCTGGCTCTAACAGAACTTGTGCAAGACAGAAAACAGGAGACGTTAACAGACTGGCTCACACCCACAGTCAAACATGGAGGTGGAAGCTTAATGGTTTGGGGTTATTTTGAAGCAAGGAAAGTTAAAGACTTATTCCAGCTAATATGGCTTCCATTCCGTACTTCAGAGCCATGCTATTTCATATTGACCGTGGCTAATTGGAACTAATTTCAGCCAACAAGAAGACAATAACTAGAAATGCATTCAACTTTTTTAAGCAATATTTTGAGAGAGAACAGTCGGCTGGCCTGCCCAGTCATCGCACCTAAATTCTTTTGAACTTCTCTGGAATGAACTGGATCACAAAGTAAAAAAAATTAAAAATTATAATAATACTAATAAATACATTTCAACCAATGAACATCTTTGGCAAGTTTTAGTAGAGGAATAACAAAGTATTTCAGCTGAATGTCTGGAGAAACTGTCCATGTGCCAAGAGTGTGTAAAGTTATTCATGCTAAGGGAGAATTTTGCAATCGAAATAAAGTTCAACATTTGTAAATTCATATTTTTGTTTGCTGAAAGTAAATCTTCATACAGTCAAATTACCTACCTTGTTGCATATACACAAAATAAGCATAAAATACAAGGTTCCCAAATTCATGCACTGCTTATATACATGCAAGTATTTTGAATTTTATTTTAAAGCTAAATACTTACGTGTATTAAGCAATACAATTGTCTATTAAGATTCTATTTTAGTCCTTACTTATTCCCATTTTAATAAACCCCAAACACACCAGACCACAAGGTATATTTGGGCTAATTTTATTGTGAATACTAACCATTCAGATGATTAAAATAGTACATAAACAACTAGTTACATTTAAGAGAACCGATACATCAAGAACCTTTAAAACATGGAAACGGTCATTCTCCCTGTGAATAAAGTTTTTCGGGATCACAGCTGTGTATAAAAAGCGGCAGACCATGTTGGAACTGGCTCATTGTCCCTGGTCAAGATCTTTTAGCAACTCTTAATATATAGATATTCCACCTACACAGATGACACCAGAAAAAAAGAACACAACCGCTGATCCCGATAACACATCATAACGGACCGACTTCCGGCCTCTGCTGACTCCCACAATGATTAAAAATGTAGTGACATTAGGGTGGACTACACTCATTCCCACATACATCCTACACAACTGGTTCTTGATGCAGGGGGAATTAGACCTAGCAAAATGCACAAGGCCATTTATAGGTTGTTGAAAAAATTCTCAGTGCCTAAACGTTTTTCAGTTAGCCGCTTTAGTCCTTCTGTGGTTAAAACGTTTTACAACTTGAGACTGAGAGTCCAAATCAAAAGTGCATAACATCTTCGAGTAATATTACTACATGCCTTTCACTGTGCTCTTTCGACAGAAGGAGCAGCTGCTGCGACACAGGTTTTCATATATATATATATATATATATATATATATATACACACACACATCTACATTATGAAGCAGATCATCCTTCTTCTCTTATATCAAAGTACAGTGCATTTAAAAATGACAGTCAAAATAAATAAAGACATACTACAAGTAAGAATCAATTTAACACTGTGTTAAAGAAATGCTTCAAGACCGAAGGCTGATGGGCTGCTCCATCCTGCTGAGAACTGCAAAGATTTGCCACTGTTAGGAAACATGCTGGTGCTGTGCTACACGGCCCCGCAGGAGAGGTGGAATGGCTGCAATGCTTTTTGAAAACTAACGACACATGAAGGCCATACACTCGTATGCCTATTGAGCTCCCCACATTCACTCACGCTCACACACACCCAAGAAAAGAAAAAAAACCATCTCCTATGAAACCCTGTAGCAACAAACACCTAAACTGTTTCATAACAGTTCCATAACAGAAGGGAAAATTATGTACATGTGCATGCTCCGTTTTGTGTTTCAGCTTTTCCTAGTAAGTGTGTAGTCTTTAGTAGGTATTAGGGCAGCACCAACTCAAATAACTTAAGGGGGAGAGACAGAACTTTAGACATACAGAATAACAAAGCGAGAAAGACAGACACACGAGATAGAGCTAGTGAGTCAGACAGACAAAAAAAGAAGATGGAAGGATGGAAGATGGAAGATATAATATAGTGTGAACAGAAAGAGAGATACAGTTAGGAAATGGAGATAGTGATAGGGAGATATATTTTAAAACAGTGAGAGAGAGAGATGTGGTGTGTATGAGAGTGAGAGAGAGAGTAAAAGAAAGAGCATGAGCGCTAGAGAGATAAATAAAGAGAAAGAGACTGTCTGCCTTTTTTCAAATTGCATAATGTAACCAGTCAGTAGTGAATCGATATCCTGCGTCTTTTACTTGACTACGCGTTTGTGGTTTCTACTGTCTGGGTGCATTACAGATTGAGCGTAGTGTGTATGAACGTACACGTTGATCAGAAACATTAACTGAACTGGGAGCATGGATCAGTCTGTTTCAGTGCCCTGTAGCCATGTTTTAGTGTTAGCCTGCACAGCCTCTTGTTTAGGAGTAAGGTATGGTATGTGTACTGGAGAGGGGAGTGGCATGTACGTGGGTCCTATAAGAGGGCTTTCTCCGGGTAAGGGCTCTGTTGTGGGTCTGTGGGATTGGCACAGCTGTAGCTGGGGTTTTGGGTCAGGCCCGCCTGTCCACCGCCGGAGCTCTGGTACGCCTGCTGCACTTCAGCCGGAACCATGCTGCCTGCAGGGGCACTGTACACAGGCGCCTGGCCCATGTACATGTGCACATCACTGGGAAAGAAATACACACATTTAACGCGTTACAATGAATGATAGAACATACATGGCTTGAAATTGAACATTGTAGTTCTCCAATCGTGTAGGAAGAATTTTTCACAATCTTCTTGAACGTCTCTAAACCGTGTAAACCTCATGTTTATCGACGTCATGAGGGTTTTAACAAATGCTTTCATTTTATTTGTATTTATACCACAGCACTTATGAATTCTCAAGTCGGATTGGGTAAATAGGTGTTGCGGTTCGGTTCACAGGATTTTATCAATAGGCTGAATCCTTTCTATATTAACAATACATCCACATGGACCGAGGTCACATAAGCTAAGTGTGCATTTCTTGAGGTTCCGATGAGGTAACTGGTTTTGTTAAATGTTCCACCCAATTTATATGACTAAACTAATATAAGATAGGAAATTATAATCACTGGCAAACTGCTTGTGTAATCCAGCAACAGGAAGCAGGACATGAATATGGGGGGGGTGGAAAACATTTCAAGGTGTTTTCGATTTTACCAACAGACTATAACAGCATGACGCATTGTGTTTAATTCCACGCTTATGAGCATACTACTTAGTATGTTTCTTGCCGTATTATTTTCCAGCACTTACAATAACTTTTTATTTGGCTCAAAATAACTTCCAATTTGCAATATGGTAAAGTGAAGGAGGATCATTTCAAGCCTTCACAACAATCTTTTTCAGAAAAATGGGTTCAGTCATTACCCGGGTGCTGGTTGCCCTGGTAAAGGACCAGGCACCTGGTTCATGGCAGAAATCTGCTCCACAGGAACACTGTAACCCTGCACCCCTGTAGCAGCCACCCCATACTGTCCTGCAGCTGTCTGTCCTTGGTACACCTGTGGACAACACAGCATTACTCAACTAGAAGGCATGCACAATAGTAAAGAGATCTTCTTCAAGAATAAAACCCAAATGCAAAAGAGAAGATATCTCAGGTTTCAATAAAGATGATTTTGTTTTTGATCTGGTCTTAGTGAAGGTAATTTGAGGGAGTCGCTCACTTGCTGTGAGGTCCCAGGCTGCTGCATGTAGTACTGCTGGCTCTGCAGTTTGGCATACATGGCATACACCGGGTCCTCGTTCATCAGCTTGGCATACAACGAGAGTGCCTCCATCACCTTCACGTTAAGCTCCGATAGCTCCGAGTGCTTCCTGAAAGACACCATGAAGAACATCATTAAAAATAAAAGATTTTTTTCTTAGAAGGAATGACAGACAATTCCGATCATCAATAAAAAAAAAATTATCAATACCTGTCAATTTCTTCCAGTTTCTGATCAATGAGTGGACCCATTTGGTTGCAGCTAGCTGAACAAAAGTAGAAAAAAAGAAAAAAAAAAGTAAAAACACCCATATCCAAATAAAATACAAAAGAGGAAGACCTAATATGTCGCATACGTAGCCAAGAAAAGGCCCTGTGCCCTACCCTCTAGCTGGAGCAGCTCGCAGGCATCCGACTCGTTATCTGCTGGGTCTGCGCTCCGGATCATCTGGAGCAACTGGTCCATTTTCTCCTGCATGCATTACAGTCCATTAGTGCTACTATTAATGACGCCAGGTAGCTTTTATTGAGTTTGTACAGCTACTGATCAAGCCCAATCCATTTAAAAAGCACACTACACAGGAACTCAAACTCCTAATCGGAGCATAGCTCGCTGTTTTGTGCAACGTTGTGCATTTTATTGTGTAGAAGACTTTCTTCATAGGATTAACCCTCACCTCATCTATGTAGGCAGGCTCAGGCTCTGGTTCTATAGTCTCGACCTGGACGTCCTCGCTGAACTGTACCGTCTTTTTCTCCGTTTTCACTGGTCGAACAGAGTAACAGAGTTCTGCGTGAAATAGGTTTTTGTAAAATATAATAATGTAAGAACATCATGAAACAGAAATTTAAAGAAGTCAAATGGTAACAGAATAATTAATTAAAATTTTGGAAGCGAAAAAATAAAATAAAATACAAATACCCATGCTGGTTAGTAGTGACAACAGGCGAAAGATGACAAAAATAACCCCTCTACTTACTCATCTCTGGCTCTGCTGTCAAGTCTGCTGTGACAAAGTTGGATGGAAAAAGGCCCACGCCCTGATAAGTCTCACCTTTCCACCAGTTGGGGTCACTGCAATAAATAAATAATTTGTTCTTCATCAAGCCGTATAAGCATATCCTGTTTACATTAAGAAAAACTTAACAAGTATGCTCAAATTCATCAAAGTTTTTTAATTCCACCACGCTTCTAAGGTAGAGGGTGACCTGTCGTCTAAGATGGTGATGATCTCTCCAGATTTGAAGGTCAGCTCGTTGTCCTCTGCTGCCTCAAAATCGTAAATAGCCCGGACTTTCCTTCCCTCTGCTTTGTGGGAGGTGAGAAGGCTGCTCGCGCTCGGGTAAAGCCCAGAGAACGAGGCCTGGTTCGGCAGCCGCTGCTCCTTCAAGGACAACTCAATGGCTGCATGTAGGAAAATAAAATCAAAAAGTCAAAATCCTTCTACCCTTTTTTTCTTTTGTACTTTTATAAAAGCATATACACTAGAGCATGAAAGAGAAGTTGAAATACATTTAACACTGTGCTTTAAAAGCCTATCTGTCATCTGGGGTCATTACAACTGAAAGATACAGTACTGGTATATAGCTGTGTGTGAGGCTTTCTGCAGGTTGATCACAAAATAATGGACAACCTATCCTTTATTAACTTTGTTTGCATATTATTTCAGATTTTAGTTGTCTGTTCAGTTTGTACTTATTGCTAAAGGTATAAAAAAAAATTTAAATTGTTTTTTTTTGGTTTTGCCTCAGTATGTAAAATAGAATACTATAAAAATACGAGGTCACTCTTGCAGCACTGTTATAAAAGGTGCACCTTTGGCCAAGTCCTCCTCTTCTTTCTTGGTTGTGGATGTTGCTGGGTCTTTGGCCACTAAAGCAGGGCTGGCTTTAGCTTGCTCTGCTGCCTGCAAAACATATAAGTTAATGGTCCAACTTGCACATTCCCAAAATATAAACTACGCTTTAGATACCGGTCCAGTAACTTAATGTTTGAGAAATAAACAGATAGATGGAGACAGATATTGCTATTTAAAATTTTCTCCTAAATTTTGTCCAATTCCCTCCACCCAACCAAGTCTCTTCTATTATACAGCAGCTACCAACAGAGAAGAGTGATGGCTAGATGCATCTTTTTAAGCCGCTGATGGCGCTGCGTCCCAGGAAGGCTTGAAACACTCGGAGGAAAATGCTATCCGCCTTCTTCCACATACAGAGGCTCAGACACTTAAAACCGGTCAGCATGTCATTATTTTCCTCTCCAGGGCCCCAAGCCAGCCACATGACCAGGGTTTGCAAAACTCAATCAGTTATTCAGGACACACTGAAACTATCCAGCAGCTGTAAGCCAGGAGGTTAACCAACATTTATGTAGCATTAGTGTACCAACCTGGGATCCGACAGCAGGGAAGGTAACACCCTGCTCTCTCAGGTTCTTAATCATAGCTGATATGAGACTGAGCTGGGGGTCATTTCGGAAGTCTTCGGCCCATTCCACCATGAGGGCCTTGAGCTTCTCACATACTTTTGGGTGACCCTGATTAAAACAACAGACAATCCTGAGTCGCTTTGTTCACTTAACATAAATGGAACGACCACACTTTCATAAACCAGTGAACATACCTTGTTTAAGACGTTACTAACTTCACTGGCAAACTCTCGCGAGCACACCTCCAAATGGAAGATTTTCCCGCAGTTTGAAACACAAGCCCCTAATAACTGTGTTGGAGGAAATAAAAATTGAAAAGTGCAGAGTGGGGAAAAAAGCGAGAGTCAGTTATACTATATTGAGTTACAAGCAAACATGTACTCCATGGCAGTACATTAAATTTTGTCTCCTCCCAAAAGAAATGGAACAGCCGTTTGGTTGGTTGGGCAGGGGGCTATGCACTAAAGACAGTTGGGTTTGAGAACTTATAAATAATATGAGACAAAAGATCAGAATTTCAGCTATTCAGAGCTAGAAGCTGTTTAAACAAACAGGGGAAACCTTGCCATTAAGATACACCTGCCAATCACATATTCCAAACTTTTTGATTGATTGGAAAAAATCAGTTCGAACAAAAAGTTGGGGTGTTCCAAATTGTTTATCGTCTCATTGTTTCTTGATCTCAAACACAACCGTCTTCAGCAAATAGCAAAAACAAAAATCGGCCTTGCGGTTGCAATATTTTCTTGGAGAACTGTATGACATTGGCGAAACAAAAACCACTTCACAAGCTTCGAGAGAGGCTTAAGAATGAACAAGCGTACTGTCAGAGCCTGCATGGCTACATGGGGATCCTTGTGGTTGACTCGCCTCATAATAGAACGAAGGCATTCTTTAGGTCTGCGCAGAAAAATGTAGAGCAACAAACCATCAACCCTTGTTTGCATTGACATACTGAACAATTGAACTCAAAACAGCTAGATGAATAAAATTTCAGACTAGACAGAAGCCGATGTGACTCACCCAGTGCGTGACTGTCCTATCTTATCACATATGTCCAGTATGAGGCCCCAGTCCTCCGCTGTATTCATCTCACTGGTTGCTTTCTCTGCAGAAGGAAAATATTTTTTTTTGCAAAATACCAGACTTGGTTTTTGTTTCTCGAGCCTGTATATTAAAATAATCATTTGAACCAACTTATAATATACATTACATTGAAACTACATCTGAAGATGGTTGTTAATATATTTTTTAATGGGTCAAATTAAACTTGTGTGGTTATACACTTCTGCCATACAGTTCATCCTTTTACTCTAATGCAAGTCATGAAGCATTCTCTTCAATAATTAAGAGTAAAGAGTTAACCTGTCATGTCACCCCAAAGAATGTACTTCCATAGGGGCTGTGTAATTGCGCCACGAACATTATCCTTCATCAAAGATAATAGAATAGAGACAATCAACATAATCGTGTGATTTTTCGATGACTAACTAAAAATGTCCATTGGGGTGCTTTCAGAAATACTAAATGAGTATATTAGTCTGTTCTCATCATTCTGGAACCTTCCCATCTTACACATCTACTGACCAGATTGCAAACAAATGGCTTGCATGCAGTTTCATTACAGCTGAGAAGTTGCTACTGGTGTTCTGGGGAAATCTGGGGACATCTATTCTACCTGGAACAAATGAGATATTGTCTGAAGGGCAAAACTGAACCATTTGATAAGCTCTGGCACCATATTATTTGTTATTAAAGTACAAAACGAATATTTAGCACATATAAATTCCCGATTATGTGTTCGGTTTTTCGTTCTTTCTGGCTTTATTATATGCCTTTATGCTTTTCTTTGTTTTGTGCTTTTACCCAAAAGTAATGAAATCTGCAAAAGTACTAATTGTTTAAAAAAAAAAAAAAAAAAAAAAAGGGGTTCCAATAAAACGTGTTTGACAAAAAAATAATTTGTGAAAAGAAAAATTCAGTGAATGTGTAAAGTCTCAGTTCTGTCCCGCTCCCGCAAAGAATGTGATTTTCTTATTTAAAATAATAATAAATAAATTAACTAAAATTAAAAACAGGTCAATGTTTTGTTGTGTTGTTTGTTCCTTTCTTCAATAATGAAGCAATATCTGTAGCACTCAGAGATTCTCCTCTGTCTTGCGCTTGACATTTTGCCTCAGTGTGCTCTAGTAGTCTACCGCAGTGGTCCCCAACCCCGTGGGTCCGTGGGTCAATTGGTACCCGGCCGTACAGTAAGAATACATAACTTACATTATTTCCGTTTTATTTACTATCTGTTTTATTTTGGAAAATTACCGGATTTTCCCCACCACATCTGTCTAATATCTGTCAAATAACAGTTTATTTATATTTATCATTTTGTGGGAGTCCCGCAAATAATTTGATTCTCCTGCAACCCGCACATACATGAGTATTTTACCACCCGCACCCACAGTCACATCAAATCTTGTCCCGCGTCGCACTTGTTTGGTTCGGGTCCCGCGGTACTCCCACAGGAGTGCTGGTCTCTAGTGCTTAGTGTAGTACAGGGTCTCCAGATGTAGGGTGCTGTACAGATTGTCCTTATAGTACACACCAGGATGCCTAAAGTTTAACTGGCTGAATCAGGTGTCCGAGATATCTGTAAAGCGTGCCGGACTAGTTGTTGGATTTAGTATAGCCGGGATGCTGTAGTATATCTCGTCTGATATACTAAATATTCATACTTTTCTGAATTAATGGTGTCTGGAAATGAGTGCCAAAAAATTGCATGGTCCAACGCATGAACCATGTAGTCATCTAGAAAGACTGGTGTAACAAACCAGTGAATCTAATCATTTGAAAAGGTTAATGTTAACCAGATAGCAGGTCACTTTTTCCATACATAGGTGTCTATTCAAGCCCTTCAATTAATTCAAGTCTGTGTATATTAAGTCAGTGGATATTACACAAGATTGAATTCTTAAATCTGATTGAAACGTTAATCCGTTTTCTAGAATGGCATTGCTGCGACAACACAGCGGGCTAAGAGGTTTATATCAACCTGCCGGTTTTAATATACTATCATTACTATAGTAACAGCTGATTCACTGGGTCTTGCATGGTGGGCTTTCTAAGCATGATACTAAATTGATTTAGAATCCATGTTATTCGTATTTACGATGTTACACTTTCTTTAAGGTGTCTATTTTACACTTAAAAAATAAATAAATAAAGGAGTCTGGGGTACCAGCATTTGGCAACAGACAGGACTGTCTGTTTGGCAGTACCACAACAACTGGTTTAATAACAACTTGAAAAGCACAATGAACAGTGACTAACAATTATTTTTTGCCAACACTGGCGAGTTAAAATGGTCACTGATGTTTGCATTGAAGACTTTTTTGGTACCACCAATACATTGCCTGGATCAGGCTGTCTGTCTAAACTGGGTGGCTGAGCAAGAAGGGCATTGATCAGAGGAGCTTTTTGTCTTTGAAGGACTTACAAGGCTTTATGACTAAGAGTGGTCAGTCTCTGCATGTGACAAGTATCTCACAAGATTTACACAAAGATGACCTAGAATAAGCCTTTCCTGAATAAGGAAGACTCTGATGCCATCAGGCAAAAGGTGCTATGGTTTGATGAGACCAATACGACCCCCCTTTCGACTGAACTCCAACTGCAAGCAAACACAGCACACCACCTAAAACGCACCATACTTACTGTAAAGCGTAGTGGTGGAGATTTATGCTTTGGGGTTGTTTCTCTTGAGCAGGGACGGGGAAATTGGTCAGGACTGAAAAGAAATGGATGCTGCCAAGTACACCCAAATCCTTGAAGAGAATCTGCATCACTCTGCTAGGCAGCTAAATATGGGTAGGTCATTCACCATTCAACATAGCAATGATCCTTAACATACCGCCAATAGAAGAAACAAACGACTTAAGGATAGGACGATTAATGTCCTTGAGTGGCCATTGCCACTCACCATGGAATCCAATTGACTGGATCGATTCTGCGAGGAGAATGAGCAAATATTCCCCAATGTAGGTTTGCAAAGCTAAAACAGACATGTGCCAAAAAAGATTAATGGCTGAGATTAAAACAATGTGGCTCTGCGAAGTATTAACAGTGGAAGGATGACTTTTCCAACCTGGTTAATCTAACTTTTCAGAACTGTTCACTTTTTCTTTCAATAATTTGATAACCTCTGAAAGTAAATATTTCAAAGGGGTATGATGGTATTCTATAGGCACTTAATACAGAGAGATGAAGAGAGTTTATGTGTAGGTAAATAATGTGCATGTGGGTTTGTGCCACATCTCTACTACTAATAAATCGGCTGGTGTTAATTTCCCGTGCTTTTCCTCTGTTATAACTCTTCTACAATAGCCGTCTCCCTCTGTATGCTCCGAAAGCCCCCAGAAACTTTCATTGTCTGCAAGACGTTTTATTGACAAAAAATGTTAAGTAATTTAATTTAATGGAAAAAATTAAAACAATTGAAAAACCAAAAATACCACTTGCACTTATTTCCTTCCTTGGGTTCACTCATATTCTTCTTTTCGATGTATCGCTAAAAGAAAAAAACACCAAGCTCCCACTGATTTTGCATTAAGGTAAGCTGAGTAATTTTTATTATATTAAGTTAAATAAGTAAACCCAGTTATATTATATAAAGATTATCGCACTGGACACCCCGACACCCTGCCGCCCGGTCTATAGAACATTTGTGTTTGCATGAAACTGGTTCGTAATCCAAAATCATTTGTGATCAGTTCTTTATGTGAGTGGACGTCATAATGGGTCCAGATGCATTACATTTCCAGCAGTTGGCAAACACCCTTGTGCAAAGTGACCTACAATTATCTCATTTATACAACTGATCAGATGACGGTTAAGCACATGGTGGTGATGGGATGTGAACACAAAACCTTCTGATCAGAAATCCAACATCTGACCAGCATCCCTGTGATGGAAAGTCTGGATCTGCCCCTGCCTCACCCCCCCACATAACACCACTTCATTTCTCTATACACCCAATTTTTCAGAGGCAGCATCTCATGATCCTCAGCTTCATCAGCACCTCCATTCGCCTGACAGCGACGCTCCGTCAACACACGGCGAGTTCGAAGCAATGCCGGCTAAACCCGTTAGCTAGCCGCTCCTTAGCTTCTACAAGATGAGCTGAGCATTTGCAGTGTCACTGTAGCTCCTGAGTAAAGATTAAACACCAGCCCTGGTCATAACAAGCATCACTACACGCCTTATTCTGGGCTGAAAGTGGGTTCAGACATGGTACACCAGTGGACACTGCGCGTGTACTCAAAACACTGTGGAAACCCTCTGTTATAAGCATCAGCCAGCTAATGCTAAGTAGCCCGTTTTAACAACGCCTACTGCCGCTACACACGCATACTCACAAATGTCGCAGTTTTGTACGTTCACTGGCTAAATATGAACAGACGCTAACAACAATACAGCATCACTAAGCTAACCTGTGTATATACACACACATATCTATATATACATATGTATGTATGCTAGCTGGCTAACTTACCAACATCTTGATCGAAGGGATTGGACGTGAAAAGAGGCATCGCCGGGGATAATAATAAGGAACAACAGCAAGTCGCGTCTCAGCTCGTCCCCTCGTCTTTTCTCCTCTATATCTCTACTTTTAGCTGTTTAATAAATGAACCGACATAATAATAACAATAGAAATAAAACTATACAGCAGCTCTAACGGTTATAACAGTCACTCCTTATTTGCAGACTATTGATGGTGCATTATGGGGGAAAAAATACCCCCAAGTCTACCAAGCCTGCCTTATTTTTCATCCGGATTTCTCTAAGTCCCGCCTACTGTGGCTCTGTTGACCAATCCAGTGAACGAACGGGATCAGTCAGGGCGAACAGAGAACAGACTATAGCCAATCGGTGTTCAGTGGGCGGGGTTTTTTTATGAATTAGCGCACACAATAAATACTCAAATTTGAACGTGTCAGGACGATTTCTTAAAGATAGATCTTCTGTATTTTAGGTGATTGGGTTATGTAATATATTTTCGCAATTGTTCCATATAAATCTTATTAAAACGAAAGGAAAAAAGAGGTCAAAGGAAAAACTTCGTTTCATCATATGATAGAATCACGTGACTGACCTTTTGCACAGTCCCACGTGCTACAAGCATGAAATCATTCTTGTCTGTCTGGGATTTAATAAAAATATTATAATAATAATAGTAATTAATAATAATAATAAGTCAAACAAAGTAGACTATATAATATTTGTGTTATTTGGGTTTCGTTACATTTATATTTCATTTATATTTATTTCCCTTCTAATCTGAAGCTGTGCTCTGGAAAACAGAATTTCCTTCGGGATTAACAAATCTTATCTTATTTCTGTAATATATAATTAAGTATAAATTAAAGTCTGGGAAAGATGTACAGTCTCCAATAAAGAATATGCAAGAAGAGCTTTGAATTAATTTTTTAATAGAAAATTCAATCAGTAATTTTATATTCGGTTTAATGACATTGTAGAATAACCCAGGACGTATGTCCTTACATCATGCCAGCGAACGCATTTGTAGAGAAAGTTTTCAGAGAAACAGGATGTTTTAAATGATCTTCATCTGCTCTGCAATTACAGTGCTGTTAAGACTGAACGATGTTGATAAACCTGGAGATACTGAAACAGTAGTCAAAACATTCATTACATTGGGCTCCAATGGTCCAAGACTGTAGATGAGCTCCTTCCTCTTACATTAACACACTTAATTTTCCCTGTAACAACTAGCAATGCAAGCAATGAAGTCATTAATGTTATGTCTGTTGTTTTTAAATGTTATCATATCAGCTGCTTGACAAAACAGTCAGGATTCTTCGATGTACAATTGGTTGCAAAAAAACAACAACAGTATTTTATGCTAGTTTAAATCAGGACTTGTGTAGATTCAGGCTTTGTTTTATCGGATACTTATATGCTACAGCAAAAAATATGTACATTTCCAAACTATCAGATGCTGAATTGAGTTACAATATATACAAAAAGACTTTACTCTGACTTTAGTGTAACACGACATTTCTATACAAAAATAAATATTTATTTCTTTAACAATGATCAAACACATTGGTGATCAGACCGCTTCATACTATACATTAATATTTGCCTGTCCTATGTCAATCGCTTCAAACCATGTGGCACAATAAACAAAATCTTCATAGTTGGCTAACTAATAAGTAGGAAATTATTAATTGGTTAAGAAATGACATTAACACAAGTGCATAAGGAAAAAAAAAACTTTTGGAAAACTGTGACTCAGTGCGGAATGCCTGCTTGTGTTTGCACTGGCCTTTTTCTAGAAACATTCAGTCCATCAGCATGTTTGGAAAAGACACATGACAACATTTAGTAAACACCCTGCAGAGCTAGACAAATATTTTTTCGTGTGCAAGCACATTCCAGAAACTTAATGACTAAAACTATAATAAAACTAGACTAATCGTTAGCATTTCTAAGATTTGATCCTAATTACTGATCAAAGCAATGAAGATCAGCATAGAATTAGCAATGTTACTAGTGGAGAGTCAAAATAAGTGTTGAACCATTTTAATTACAGCTTTTACATAATGAATCATGGTAAGACGTTTCATGGTCACACCCATAAATCAGCCATTTCCAAGCTGCTGACACAAACTTGAAAGCTCACAAATGTATTAAGAAAATGTTGTATGCTATAGCAATACAATTTCCCTTCACTGGAGTCAAAAGCCAAAAAAAAACCAGTTATATTTTAAGGAGAAAGCAATGACCTAAACCCCACTGATCAATTTTGGGATGAAATGGAACGCCAACCGCACCTCTGATGCCCCCTTACCCAACATCACTGCCTAATCTCACTAATTATCTCATGGTCCGAATGAGCAACAATTCCCACAGCCGGATGCAAAAATTTGTGAAAAGCCTTCTTAGAACAATGGAGGTAATTAACAGCAAATGAAGAGTATATCTGAAATTCAAATTCAACAAGAACATATAGGTGTCATGGTCAGGTGTCCAGATACCTTTGATCACATCGTGTAAATTTTATGAGAGCCAGGTAAGGTAATGTTTTGGATGAAACCCCTTTACCTTGGTAACAAATAATTACCCCTATCTGTGTGGTTCCATGTATTGTATTATCTTATCTCTCTATTAAAATTATTAAACAAACTCTACAATCTGTTCTACATTCAATTGTCAGGATTCTTTAATGTACAGTTGCTTGCAGAAAAAAGAACAGTATTTTACAGTACTAGTTTAATTTAGGACTTGTGCTGATTCCCGCTACAGTATGTTTTATTGGAGACTTATATTCTACAAAATAGAATATGCACATTTCCAATCTGTCTATTTATCTGTACAGCAATAAAGCACTACATGCTCAGCGAGTCTTATCAGTCTAATAGTATTATTGTCATTAAACTTATAAGCAAATGCAGTAAAAACAGACAGTCTTTAAAAATCCAAGCTATCAATCTCAAAATGATAGTCAAAAAACTAGTCAAAAGTCGTAAGATGGGCAAACAGAATACAAGGGGCAAAACAGGTAGAAAAAGGAGGTGGTAGCCCAGTGGACCGTAAGGTCACAAGTTCAAATCCCTGCTGGATCAGGGCCTTGAGCAAGTTCCTTAAACCTTAAACTCTTAGTTGTAAGTTGCTCTGACCAAGGCGATCTGCCAAATGCCATAAATGTAAATGGAAAATATGAAGTAATGACATATCAATCATTAACTATAAAGCTTAGTAAGTCAATTAAGTGTTACTTCATATAGAGTTGGTAAATGGGAATCTCCATTTAGGTGTGTGTGTACGTGTGTGTGTATGTGTGTATTGAGCAAACCAATGCTCAGTCATTGGCTTGGAGATGAAGAGAGGGTAAGTATGTGTGTGATATGGAAGTTGGAGTTTACATTTAATTATACTGACTTTTACTTTTTTTTTTAACTCTCACAATCACCTGATTGGCTGTTTATACTTGCTTATTATTCTGTGATATGTGATACGATGGCATGCCTTAAAGTTAAGGAATCATTTGGGCAAGTGATGCATTTTATATTTGCTTCATGACAATTGAAATTAGGTCAAATACTGTTGAACCTGGTACTAAACCTGAAGGATCAATAACTGTACTTCACTATCAACAACGGCGATTTGAATAAATTGATTTATGGGTCAGGAGAGAAGCATAAAGTGCTGATTGTTTCATACTGCAGCTGTAGATACTGTACAAAAATGATAAAGAAATAACATTGGTTTATGTGGTAATAGCAGAAAAACGTTTTAACAATTTCTACACAAAAGTCATAAATTTGATTTGATGACTTGTTAGCAGAAAATCAATTTTTTTGCACTGTGGTTTATATATTAAACCCAAAACTGTTGTTTTATTTTATAGAAAAAAAAATTGCTCACACTTTTATTTAAATTAGTCATTTATAAGAAAAAAAAGAAAAAAAAAGAAAATGAATTGCTAGTAGTGGCTAGTAGTAGTAGGTTAGACTACATGCTGTGTTTGTGTATATCTGATTTATTGCATTACATATGGAAAACATTTCAGAGCTTCAACACTTCCTTTGACATTTTTGATTACAATCATTGCAGACAATAAACTGTTAATAGAGCAGCAGGCTTGAAAGTTGCATCATAATGTACATCCATTGCACAAAAGAAACATTATGACAGAATGACAATTAATCATATTGATTCCATGAATCATTACACGGAGTGCATCCTACAATATCAAATAATGTCTCAATTAAATTCAGTCTGCTGAGTAAGAATATAATTGTTATTCCAAAATGTCTATACACTCACATAATATGTGGCTATAGATTTTTATAGGGCTAGTTGATTTGTAAAAATTCATTAAGTCATTACTTTACAGACTTTTTCCATTTTCAGCCAAACACTCCATTCATTAACTCGACAATTATTGGGAAAATACCAACTGTGGTTTATTTCAGATTAAAAAAAGAAAAGAAAAGAAAGGTCTTCTAGGATGATTACATGCATACTGCAAGTTCAAATGTACCGTTTGATTTATAACTAGCTACTGCATATATTTGTGAGATTCATTAATCATAAATCATACCACTGATAATCTAAACAAGAAAAGTAAATGACACAAAAATATAATCTAGTGGCCTTCACGTGAACAACAGAATATTCACAAATGAATAAACATTTTTTTTTAAATCTGTGTAGCTTAAGATATTAAGTGATTTTAGCTCAATGCAATTAAAGTAGATAAAGCTTGCTATATTGCACTGGATAACTGGCATGTATTTTGTTTCTTACATAATTCATAAAAAAAAGTTATTTACAGTTGTGTGCTTATAATACATTACAGCATTTCCATGTTTACAAGAACATGACTGGCAAGCTTTTAAGTCTAACACAGTTTGTGGCCAATGGCATTTGACTTATCATTTGTTGCCTTCTTTCTTGTTCATCTAGTATCATATAAAAATGTCTTTTGGCAAAACCATGCTGCTCCTTGCTTAGGAACGGTGACCACCTGAGTATTCTCCTTGACTGTCATGTCAATTCTTCTCTTTTTTTAGCAACTGATGCTATAACACTGGAACTTGCACTGTAGGGATAAAGAGGAATTACCATGTCAGAATGGCATGTTTTTATGAATCATAAATCACATGCAAAATTTTTCATTTTTAATATAAAAAAAGCCTTTCCATGCATTTATTTATTGCCTGGTGGATCTTACCATTGTAGTGTTTCATATATGGCAAGCATGCTTCAGGATTTGTTGTTTTAAATCAAAAGCTTTAGTCTAAGACACACATTTTTGAGACATTTTTTTGTTGTAGTATATATTCTTTGTTCTCTGAACAAACTTTAGAGAGAGAGAAATTTCACTGTCTGATTCCTGCCTTGGTGTCACTTAGCAACTCTTCTCTATTGTGTTGGGCAGGAAGTGTGCGACAACAGTCTCTCCCAGGCAAAATTGTCAAAACGTACAGTACTGTATACTTTAATTTTGCTTTTTGACAATGTTCATTGCGTAAAAAAAACTAAATAACACCTACACAAATACAATGAAGCTGCATAGGGTGACTAGACAAACGCCTTTTTTTAAAATACAGAAATACCAATCGTTTTTTTTAACTCATAACCTACAAGCCTCTGTTAGCTTGCAACATGTATTACTTACGTTCATTCGCACGTTGACAAATGTATCCAATGCGGTCTGTGCAGAAAAAATCATTCCACTTGGCTTCGTGGATGAGTCCTGCGCAATCTTCTCCTTCTTCATGTCCATGGCTCCAGTTATCTGGTTGGCCTGGTTTCCAATTTCTAAAGGGAAATGTGGATATCATAGATTTATTATATACTATATGTAAAAGGCTCACAGGAAGACTAATGTACAAATCTATAAGGTATATTTATCCCTTTGTTTGATATGATGTTTAAAATTTACTCACATAAAGGAGATGAGGGTCCCATCAGTCCATTTCCAGATGTTTTCCTCTTCCAGGTCTGTAAGACCGAGCCAAAAGTAGCTTTTTCCTGCAATTTGCCTCCGAATCCAATTCTAAAACCAACACACAGATACACACATTTGCATATGAACAGGTTTGTGTTTTGCTTAATTTTGCAGTAAGTTTTGTCCATGGAAAAAAATATATTAGTTTTATTTTTTTAAGTTTTTTTGCCAATCTTCAAAAAATTTGCTACCAACTAAAACAAAATTTGTAAACTGTTGTATACCTGTTCATCCTCATTATGAATGGTGAGCATAGTAGAAGTCTTATTTTTACACATTTCTTTTGCTTCTTCAAAATTAGATTCCTCTGATGGATCTGAAAAGTAGTAGCATTTGTCTTTGTAGGCCTTCCACTGGGGTGGGCATCCTAAATAGAAAAAAAAAGAGTAGAATTGAAGAGTATTGATTATTTCCTGTCTATATTTCATGTAAAATAGAGTAAAAATAAAATAAATCTGTCACAGAATTGGACAAATATGGCTTGGAATCCAGAAAACCCCTTTTTTTTTACATTAGTACTCTACTTCCAAAATAATTCAGTTGCCTTTGTTCTAGTATTCTCAATATTTTAAATTTGCTGATAGTTGCAGAAAATTGTCTTTCATCCCAGGCTTCTCAAATGACTTTTCAAAACAAGCACCACCGGTCTGCTTATCAACTGTAGCACATAATATCTGCTGAGGATACAAATTGTAGACCAGCAAGTCCAGCTTTCCCAGCAATATTTTGATCAGACAGTGCAATGAGATAAGGCTCAATTTGTATACATTTTATTCACATGCATAATAATGTTACTGGTAAGTAATGTTATTAACCATTTGATTATTGCATTTCTAATTAAAGTGACCCATTAAATGAATCGTTGGTGGTACCCTTTTGGTACAATGAAAGATTATTCAATTTGTTGTAATTGTTAGAAGAAAACCTTAACTTTTCCAGAAGATTTTACCTGGTGTGCTGGTGGCAGGATCGTCTTGAACTTGACGAGAAAGTGAGCCTTGTGGTTCTATCGGTCGCAAAGGTTTAGCCATTTGAAGAGGAGGTCCAATTGGGCCCGGTGGTCCCTGTAGGCCGATAGGACCAGCAGGGCCAGAAGGTCCTTGTGGTCCTGCAGGTCCCACTGGCCCTTGTAGCCCTGGGGGTCCCTGAGGCCCTTGAGGACCCGGTTGACCATCTCTGCCAGCAAGACCAGGTAAACCAGGGTCACCCCTCTCCCCTGGAGGCCCAGCACGCCCCCCTGATCCTCTGGAGCCTTTTGACCCAGGGTTTCCCCTTGACCCAGGAGGACCTTTGAAGCCAGGGATCCCTGGAATTCCAGGGGGCCCTTTGTCTCCCTTGGGTCCTGGCACACCTGGAGCACCCTTTTCTCCACTGTCACCTTTCTCACCTTGTTTTCCTGCAGGACCCTGGGGCCCTCTATCACCCCGAGGGCCTCTGGGACCAGGAGGGCCTATAAACAGAATATAATAAAAACTCATTTAGTTTATACTTTTACAATTGCATTCAATATTTAAACCTTTAGTATATTTAATCACTACCTTGAAGGATAGTGAAGTTGGTTATGATTTGGGAGTGCTTGCTGTCCACCAGTTTCATTTCTTCCATTACTATGGAGAGGCTGGTTACTTCTTTGTCAAGCCTTGCAGCAAGCTCTTCTTGCTGAGTTTTGAGTTCAGTGCCATCTGTCCTGGCTTCCATGATGCTGCTGTTGAGGGCCAGCAGCAGGTCCGAGTGCCTTGTTACTGTCTCAGCACAGGTGCGGAGACCATTCAGGTCAGTACTGATAGATCCAAGCAGCTGTGTAGCAAAACTCACATTCCCTGTGATGCGGTCCGTATTCTCCTCATTGTGATCCAGACGCACCTCCAAAGTGTTAAACCTGTTGGTGGTGGCATTATCATGATCACGCTGTTGATCCATGAGCTCACGCAGATTCTGGTCATGATTATCCGTAATAGCTGAGGCATTCTGAAACTGCTCGGACAGTGAACTGAGCTGTGATGTTATGTCCTCAAGTGCATCACTGTTAGAACGGGCCAGTGCTGAGTTATTCGCAGTGAGCAGCTGGAGGTTCTGCACTTTTTCTCTGAGCCAGTCAGCATCTGCCTTGGTCTGCCTGGCCACCTGTTGTAGGCTCTGGTAGTCATTCTTTAGCTTCTGGACTGCCTGGCTAGTATCCTCCACTGAACTCTGGAGGGTGCTGATGAGAGTTCTTTGCTGGCTCTGTGTGAAGTTGAGGATGTTAAGGCTGTGGACGGAGCGACTCTGATCCTTTGTCTGTACCTGAAGGTCTGACTGGAGCCGTTCTGTATCTGACTTCAGTCCACCAATCAGGTTGTTGTATTTGGTCAGTGTACGGTTGACAGTGAGAATAATGTTGGTATTGCTTTCTAGAAGGTCTCTCAGTGATACATGGCCACTTTGCATGTCCTCACCTACAATCCGTAGCTCCTCCAAAGCGGCCCTATTTTTAGATGCACTCTGGGCAATGTCAATAATTTGGTTCTGCAACGTCTGGATTTCTGCCTTGAATGATAAGATTTCACTCGTAGCATTCTCTGACTTCTCACCTGTTTGATCATCTGGATTGAAATAATAAATTCCGTTAAATCACAAATGCATAAATCCTGATTGAAGATAAAAGCACGTCAGAGGAGAAGATAGAGTTTGCCTTTGGATAGTACTGACCAAGCTTTTTCAAGTCGTTCTCTACAGAAATAATTTTGCCTTCATAGTTCTCCAGGCCCTCAGTCACATAATCCATCCTCTGGACCACTAAGAATCACACACACACACACACACACACACACACACACACACACACACACACACACACACACAATAAAAACACAAGAAAGGGAATTTAGACTAAACCAAAAACCTAAAACATTTTATTTAGAATTATTTCACTGAAAAAAAAAAAAATCATATAAAATACACATATGTGGAAACAAATAGAAACATCAGCCATCTTTACTGACAAATCTATAACACCTTTGATCCATCTTGGTTCAGAATATCTCACACACAGCCTGCCCAGACTCTAAAGTGTCTTCATATTTGTTGTGGTTTGTTTAGAAGAGCGAAAACACAGCAATCACACTATGCTGGAAACCAAACCATGCAATCCGGTTCTAGTTCTAGCCCGTTTGATAGCTGCGTATTTTGGGTTGTTGATTTTTACATGTACAATTAAACTGAGCGTCAAGACAGCAAACTAAGACAAAGCTGGACAACTACAGAATCACAATGTTTCCAGAACATTTGTACCGTCAAAAAGACAAAAAAAAAAAAGACCATACGTTTTTTATATAATTATTTGTATATTAAATAGTAACTCAAGTTAATAAGTGTTAGCTTAGTGTTCTTCATGCTTCATTTATTATTATTATATATTTTTTTTCTATCTGCATTTTTAGCAAAGTTTTCAGTTTCTAAACACTGAATAAAACTACTTTACACTTACATTTTTATTTTTTATTTGTACATTTGTCAACAACAAAAATTGTTCAATAATTAACCAACAATAAAATATTCATCCAGTTGCTCTATTTCTTAGTCAACTAATATTTTGCAAGTTAAAGTAGCACACCATGGTCCTTAAAAACAGTTGACCAATACAGCAACAAATTATGTAACTGGATTAATCTGGTTATTTATTGAGCAAGTCGATGTCATTTAACTGTGAAGTCATTTAATCCATCTCCATACCCCCCGTCCTCTACATCTGCCTCTTCCACCCCAACTACCTGCGTGTCTTCCCTCACCACATCCATAAACCTATCCTCTCTTAATAAATTGCAGACAATGTATCCCAGCTGGGGAAAAAGAATGACCAAACAATTTGTACAGCGTGTAGAAGTGTAAGCCATAGAGTATGTAGAATTGTAGGAGTCCAAAGAAAAAAAAAAGCCAAACACACACATGCTTACCATGCACAGTGGGAATGCATAGCATATGCACATAAGAAATGCATGACATTTAATTTCCTCTGGAATGTGAAGCATCCACTAAGAGGTCATGTTCCAAATGTTTGGGTGTCTCCTGAACTGGTGTTCCCTGTCACCAGCCTCATTCAACTGCTTAATTAAGCATTGTTCTTTTTGTGTTTTTTTCTGATCATTTTTATTTTATATTTTACATTTCTAGAATTTACTGGGTAGCATCTTTATTTTGAATTTGTTACTGTAAGTTATACCACAGCATGTCTGATTTCTTGAATCGGAAGCTGCTGATTAAAACAGGCTCTGATATAAGTAATCAGTTGATATCATTTCAATATGCTATTGTTTTTATAGTAACAGCTCTTTCGCAGGGACTTGCATAGAAAACATGCCACATAATCTAATCCAATAGAAAATAGAAAAATGAACAACTGCTTTTGTTGTGAATCTTTTAGTGAGTTAAATTAAATGTCAAGTGGCTTCTTCGTCATGTCAGTTATGTACAGGTTGTACAAGTAGACAATTTAATGAAACAATCCTCCAGGACCATGATGTTACAAGATAAAATGTTGTATTTGTTGTTTAATAAATAAGAAATTGTAATCATCAGCAAATAAGTGTGGTATAAGTAGAGTAACACAATGTCATTGTATATTATGTTTAAAGATATACCTAAGATATACCTTTATTCATCCCACAGTGGGGAAATTGCTTAATTATGTACTTAATTATGTACTTATTATACTGGAATAAACCATTTAAACCATTTTGTAATTAGTATTACCAGTCAACGCAATACACAAATATTCACAGAGATAAAGATTTTTTTATTATTTCTTATTCACATTTCGATTCTTGTCCTATATTTCTTTCAACACTAGAGGGGGCAATATTCATCGTCCTCACTTGTATCTTTTTATAAACAGAAAAAAGCAGGAGAAAACAATAGTTCTGCTTCTGTTTCAAGACTCATAACTATGATGACAAACCTGCTTATTAACCTAGCACATTTATTTATTTTGTATTCTGATTAAAACAAATAGAAACGAGTTAAAAACTAAATGGAAGCAGTAATCCTTCTTTTGACTCCTCACTGAATTGTGTTTTTCTTCCACTGATTTGTTACTCATTGGACTTTAGTCAGTATTCCATCATCGTTATAAAGGAAAAAAAACAAAAAAACCCTGAATTATATCATTCCACACAGCACTTGTGTAACCAAACACAAAGCAATAACATGCTTTGCAGAACAACATAACATGGAGGTCCATTTCAAAGGCTTGTTTATTCGCTTCTCACTAGGCGCCATCAGTGGGAGGCCCAAGCTGTCTTGCTGTCTGTCTCTATCCTCACTTCCATCCTCAGGCACACAGGGCCAATCAATAATGTCACGCCACTCGAATTCTTGTTCTGACCAGAGGCCATAAATGCCTTATAGTCAATCTGCTACTTTAAAACACCATCATCATGGCCATAATAAAAGCAGTTAAAATAAATAAATGAATATATGCTGACTTATTAAGATTTCAGTTCTGTTGGGGGGAAAGAGGGTGTAGCTTGAGTAATGATTAATGTGTAGCTGGTTAACAGTATTTTGAGAGTATTGGAAGGCAAAAAATACATTAATTGAGGCAGCCACATCAATTGTCAGTGTGTGGTTGCTACTAGAAGAAATGCAATTATTTTTTGCTATGCCATAAAGAATATTCATAAAAGAAAACCCATAACACATTTTACCAAGTCCAACATCTCGGTTCATTCTATTTTATTTCAGTAGTGAGGTTATTTAGTTTTGGTCTGTCGAAAATACTGAACTATTCAGAATCAGTAGAAACTGACACTGAAAAGACGTATATAACCAAAATACTCCATTTAATAGTTGAAGACTTTCTTTTTGGACCCAATTAATGCATCTAAAATCTTTTACATGTTCATAGTTGTTAAAGTAAGTAAGATTGTGACATTTTACTTTAAACCCTTCTGCCTGAAAGCCATGGTTAACAAATATACAAAAAATACACAACATGAACATGATTCTCAAGTGGATTTTACAATAATCACAAGGAGGAGAAATGTCACTAGAATTAAGATCATGAAGCTGATGTTTGTAATAACATCCCGTTTCTAAGAAACAATATGGTCTTCGGACAAAAAAGTTTGGCGGTATAACACAAATGTTCGAAACAAACAGTGGAAACGTTTTGACAATTTACAGCTGCTTGTAGACTAAACAAGCAAAGTGTTCAGACAGAAGTCATTGTTTTGCCTGAACATTAATCATTGGCTAGATACATCATGCATTAATGTAACTGTATCCAATACAACTTCCTGTTACTGTGTACAAATAAATCAAAAAGAATATCACGCACTACGTTCCAAATGTATTGCAATGACAAAAGAAATTTTAGTTTTGAGATCAAAGGATGATCATCCTTTGATCTCAAAACCAAATGTCTTTAGTGTACAGCAAAAATAAAGGAAAAGTCTTTATAAAGTCTTTATAAAGAAAAGTCTTTATAAAGACTATAAAGCAAAATTTTAGCTGAATTGACTATTCTTGGATTAAGCTTTGACTTTCCCTTGCGAAGGCTGCATTTGTTAAAAAGTATAAACCGAAATGAGGAACAGAGAGCTGTTTATGGGGAAAAGCAGTCTATTTAAAAGCAAAGAAAACTGAAAATATTTCAGAGGAATTGCAGAGGAACTGAAAAATCCTGAAAATATTTTCAGCTATTTTAAAGCAGAGAAAACAACAAATCTCTCAGAGGAATTGCAGAGGAACTGAATGGTCCTGAAGAAGAAAGAAAACCACTTTTGTACTAACAACCAGACATCAAAACGTTTGACAGCAGAAACATTGCAAGAGCTGTAAAAACAACAACACCATCAACCGTGTGTCAAAAACATAGCAGATTTAGAAGCCAAGATGAAAACCCACTTGTTTGAAGTAGAGAAGCTTAATGTTGTTGCATGAGCTTGGCGCTTTTTTCGCCCAAGAGCCATTTTGGCGTACACGAAGAAATACAGAGATGAGCCACATAATTTCTGGAACCAAAATTAAGCTCTACTAAAGTAGTGGAAATGGCAAGGTGTGGAGTAAGAAAGGATCTGAACATGAGGCAAAACTTAAAAGATCATTGGTCAAGCATGGTGGAGGAAGAATGAATTCAGAATTCTACAAAAAACAAACTGCCCGTTTATAGATGAATGCCTTCAGATTAATTGAAAGGAACTTCATTAGGCAGCAAAACAATAATCAAAAACACACTAAAATAATGGACATGAGGGGAAAAGTTGAGGGTTTTATACAGTAGAGACAAACCCTCGAAACAAAAACAACTAAAAGAAGCTGTGGTAAAAGCCTGGCAGAGCATTACAAAAGACAAATGCATCACTTTGATATATTTGGTATATTTGCATACCAGTTTATGTAGTCATACCCCAAGAAAGCAATATACAACCAAACTGTAATTTACTCTACGTTATTTTAAAATCTCTGTTTTTGTATTTTCTTCTATAATCTGTGTGGTCTTCCACCAAAGGTGTCCTGTTCTAAGTTTGCTTATTACACTAAAATGTAAATATCAGGATGAATAAGTGATCTATCTTATATCCATTTTTGATCTCTTTCCCAAATCTCTTCAGCATATAGCAAAAACAAATATATTCCAATACTCTTGAAGGGAACTGTGTATGTGTATTGATTTTTCATTTATGATTATATGATTATATGATCTGTATAAGAACATTAAAGAAAAAGGCAGTTCATACCTTTGTATCCTAATACAGCCACAGCTATTGTGAGCAGTGCACACAGGACATACAGAAGAGCAATGGCCGCCCTTAGCGCCCAGTCATTTTTACATTTAGTACATTCATTCCCCTCCTGGATACCTGTAACAAAAAGAAAAGAAAGACACTTTAGTTTCACAATGCTGGAAAAGTGGAAAGAGGAGATAAAGCACATTCTACTCAGCTATAAGATGCTGTAACTGAAACTTGCATTGATTTGAGTTCTTCTGCAAAGTCTGATGAATTTCTTTACATCTTAAATTAAATGCCAAAGACCAAAGTTACAATGCAAGTCAACTAAAACTCTGATCTGAACCTTCTTCGTTAGAAAAATTTGAGAATCATTTGAAAGAAGAAAGACCAAAGCAACCAATTTAACAGTCTCGTTCACAGACTCTTAGAATGAATGATCAAGACAATGGAAATTTTTCCTTTTTTACGCATTTTAATTCAAAATAAAAAAAAGAACTCATTATATGCTTTCTACTCATGCAGTTAAAAAGTGGCTGAGCAAATACTAACTATACTAAAATAATGTTTCGACTATATTCCTGTAACAGCATCATTTAATTTCTCTCATTCCCAAACAGCATCCAAGCTTTTGTTTCTTGTTATTAAAATTTGAGATATTGTACATTTCATCCATTCAAAATTACATTTCACAATGAGAAACATCCACAAAAAAAAATTATTCCCTTCAGTTATATAACATATAAAACATCATTCATGAACCTGTCTTTTTTTTCTCACTCAGTGTTAATAATAAAAAAAAAAATGCGGTCTGCCATGTTCCCAAGAAACCACAAAGTGCTCCAACCTGTAGACTTTTATGTCTTGGAAAAGCACAGACTTTCCATAAATACTAAATAAACATTTCTTCACAGAAAAGTTCACGATGTCCTTAGGAATCCGCAAGTTTTTAAAATCTGCTAATGGCATGTTTCCCATACAAGCAACTGTTTAATTTGAAGGTGAAATGTGAAGGTGAAATTTGCAGGTGGAAATGGCATAGCAATGACGTTGGAAAAAAAATGAATCAACAGATCATTTAGAACTAAGAATCCAAGGTTGTTGTAATATAATGAATAATACATGTAAATAGTAGTCGTTCAGGTTTTCAAGCCAAAAACATATAAAGTCTCCAGTGTAAGCAAATTTCCTTTGCAAATCCGTTTCATGTAAATCATGATGCAATGTCAAAATCCATATTTAAGCTCATGTTTCAGCAAAAACACAACAATGTTCATAGTCAGCAGAAGCTGTCTGTGTAGGCAGGGGAGGAGTCATGTGGAGTTGAAGCTGATGTGGTCAAGCTTCAGCAAATAAACATCCACAACCACAATACATTCAGACATACCACAGCTGCCCTGACGTTCTCCCCCCCTTTTTTCAATTTGATCCGAATGTAAGCCTTCATCAGCAGATGGTCACAGTGGCAGCCCTGGCATTTAGGTTGTGCTCTAATAAGAGCCCCAGGAGGGAGATGGAGGGGATGAAGAGGGCAGGTCACATCTTTGGAGCCAAACATCTGTGTAAACATCGCCTCAAAGGGCCCCGGATGTGGGAACTGTGGCCCCCAGTGGCCCTGCTCACATTGAGAACTCTGTAAAGTGGTCTGTGTGTGGGGGGAATAAAGGCTCCCCTTTAAGATCTTATCAGCTAAAAGCTCAAGTTTAACATCAGCACGTAAACAAGCACTGCCACTAAACAAAGATAGAAAAACAGAGGGGGAACGATCTGTGGAAAATACTGCACTAGTGGGTACACAGCCCTGTATGTGTTTACAGTCCTATTTGGTCCATTGAATGAAAAGTATTTTCCCAGAGAAGTTATTCCATTCTTTCTGCATCCTTTGATCTGGGGCATAAATCAGTCTTTTGAACAGCACACTGCTAGCCAAAGTTCTACTGATGTGGCGAATGAATGTGTGACTTTGGACAGAATTGTCAAATGTTTGGTTATTGTCTCAGTTATTGTCACTCATAGATTGCATATTGGAAAACGCACCAAACAAAAGCGAATATGACGCATAGGAATGAAAAACAACCAAATTGAAATGCAACAGCAAAACCAAAACAGCTGCCATAGATGGGAGAACACAACTGAAAAACAAAAAACAAAGACACATTAGCATATACTCAAAGCGGAAAGGGTGGTCTCTTTTTGTTGATTGACTACAGGGCATGTCACTCAGAGCCAGAAAAGGCTCAATTGACTGGTAAGTGTTACAGTAAAAAAATCTCATTAGACTAAATAAATAATTCATTTGATGTTATTTCAGATATGCTGCTAAATTCTTAAAACCTTATAATCTCCTGCACCTTCTGTACATTAATCACTCTCACTCCTGTAAACATAGACCCATACCCTCATATACCACATTGCTATTTTTTTGCAAAAATGCCATTTATGTACATCTGCTTAGATGCTAACTGCCTTTCACTGGCCATTGTATATGTACTTTGCACAATGACAATAAAGTTGAATCTACTGGATTTGAATCAAATTTTTTCTTTCCTATTTATACGAATATGTGGAGAATAAGAAAGTGCTGAAGGTTATTTAAAACATTAGAATTCAGAACATTGTTATATTTTGTGATTTTTGCACCAATATGTTACTGTACTCAGATGGTACAATCCAATCACAAGCAAAGCAACACAGAAATCTGATGGACCCCGAGGTGAACAGACAGCTTAGTTTAGGTATAGTGAACTGACATGCTTATTAAATAAAGGCTATAAGAAAGCCAGATGTATTGCTCAGCAGACCTGGCCCTAATTGCAGGGTATATGCCAGGAAATTCCCAAAGAGTAAATAAATACTACAACTTCCTGTTTGTGTGTTAAGGTATAGCAGAAAATAATTTGGTGCTTTCCATGCCATAACTGTCAAGGAACGTGTTTAAAAGTAATCCTTTTCCTGTTACAGTGGTGAAGCTCAAATATGAAAAAAATAAAGGCTGTAGATTGCAGATGGGAGTCATAAACATTCTGCATTTTATGTTGTTGATGGAGGCTGATGAAAGAAGTAACCACTGTGAAAGAGCTCTGTGGAGGAGGTGTTGGAGCCATCGAAAGCTCAGAGGGGTATGTGAATGAAAGGGGGTGGGGGGGGGGGTAGAGTGAGAGAGAAGATAGAGAAAGAATGCTGAGGTTCACATCAATGCATGTAAAACAGCTGTGTTTCATTTGGACTCAGGAAGTCAGTTAGAGAATTCCTGTATTGCTCGTTTTTTTTTTGTTTAGTTTTTTTTGCCTGTACCTGGAGCACGAGCCCAGTCAGTGGTGATGGAAAGAAAAAAACAACTATATCCTGACCACAGATGCTCCAGGAACAAAATCTATCACAGACCATTTTCCATAGAGAATACACAAGGGGAAAAAATGCATCAAAAATCCCATTCTTTTTTTTTTTTAGAATGTTTATTAAGAAATCTGTGCATATTGGCCTATAAACACTGGCCTAATTAAAAACCTGATGATATTGATGATATTTCGCAAATAAAAAGCTGCTAAAGGGATGTACAAAAAGAACAACCTGCAGAGTACGGCACCGTAACTTTAACAAGCATCTATAAAACTTGAATCATGCTATGGACCCAAATATGATACGCATGTTTGGCACATTTGTTAATAATAAAAAAAAAAAAAGGGCCGCATTCAACCATAAGAAAAATCACACTCTACTAGCTGCTAGCAAAGAAAAAAGACATCATGAATTTTGATACAAAGCAGATTAATTTATAATGAACATTCATCATCATAGAGGCAGAGTCAAACTCTGAGCAATTACCTATCATTTATACAGTGCAATCAGGCCGTCACTGCTGAGTCGAGCCAGATGTTCCTGTGCTATAGACTTCAGAAGCATATGCATATACATTTACATTTACAATCATGCCATTTGGCAGATGCCCTTAGTCAGAGCAAAATACATTTAACTAACTTATACAACTGAGCATTTATTGGGTTAGGGACCTTGCTCAGGGGCCAGGATTGCCAGCTTGCTCTGGCTGGGATTTGAGCTCATGACCTTCAGATCAACAGTCCAATGCATTAACCAGTAGGATACCACCTCCATATATATTACCTTATATTTGTTAATTGTAAAAACACTGCATTAATTTCATTGCAGTGGTTACTGGTAGCTCAGTTATGGGGTTAGTGATTGGGAGGTCTGGGGTTGAAGTATTGCCAAACTGCCACTCTTGGGCACTTGATCAAAGCCCCTAATTCTCTGTGCTCCAGAGGTGCAGTGTCATGTCTGACCCCAGCATTCTAACATCACTGGGATATGTAAAGGAAGAATTTCACCGTGTGCCGTAATGCACACGTGAAAAAACAAAGCTTTAGATAGTAAATGAAGTTCCTGGTATCTTTAATGACTAATTCTAATGGTTTATGTATAAGTTTGTAGCCTATAAACTGAATTTCTCTAACATCTTTACATTAACTATTTCTTTTTATTCACCAAAGTGGCCAACAAAATTGTGGGTCAAGAATCAAACTTTATTGGCATGACAGGAATTTAAAGTCATTGGGTGATTTTTGGGCTGTAGGGATGGCATACACATTTTCCATCCAAAAAGATTAGCTGAAATCATAGGTCTTAGAGGAAGCACAAGATAGACATCACAAGGATGGGAAAGGAGCTGACTGCTGGGTGACTACTGTATGTGAGCACAATAATTTAGTCTAAATTAAGGCAAGTGTATCTTAAATTCACCAAATCTTTTTTTTTTTTTTTTTTTACATTACAGATAATAGCGATGACGATGACTCAGCAGAAGCGAATCAGCAGCAGGTTCCAGTCAAACTGGATAAGAACTATAAGCATCCTGTTGGCAGTGCAGGTGTGAAAACTGCTGCAGAGGCCAATTCTTTGTCATAGAATTACCAGAGCCAGGCGATTATATACACTATTTTTTAGAAACAGCAGACCCACTGGCTGTCTTACAAAGCGCTAAACATTCCTCCTTTTCAGATAATCTTCTTAAAAAAATGTATTAAACACAGCGGTGATTGTTAGTGCCAGTTTTAACGAGCATTTGCCCGAGGACAGCTTTGTTAGACATGCCTTTTAGCTTGCTGAACCTGAAATTCATTTCTGTTATTCTTGCTTTTTTTTTTTTTTACATTTTTTGGTGATTAGTTCAAGTAAGCATTATTTGAAAGGTGTATTATTATATAGGAGTACATTAAAGAAAATTTATATATACGTATATTGTTAGTATATCAGTATATATTATATAGTATATAATATACAGTATATATTCAGGATTATAACCCCAGTCTTTATAGTAGAAGAGTCTGGTTGCTAAACTACACCTTTCACCAGCTGAAAACATTTGGCATCAGACCCATATGGGACAACATTCCTCTCCCAAAACTTCAGCAACTGGTCTCCTTAGTTTCAGATGTATATGGACAGAAGATGTGATGCTACATAGTGGTAAACATGGCCCTGTCACAGCTTTTTTTTTTTCTCCAAATTACCCTATGTGTTCCTTAAAATGATATACATTTTTGAGTTTAAACATTAGATATGTTCTCTTTGTTCTATTGTGAACATTTTTCAATGCACTTCAGGGGCCCTATATGTACCCCTCATACATACATCTACAATCATGCTGAAGAATGTTAACAAGTAAACACTAGCAAAAAAAGGGAAATCGTCATAAAGACAAATTACCACACCATTACACCAGCAATCCTGGGCACTGTTCTGTTTGGGGTCTGTTCTTAAAATCCTGCTTTAGAAACAAAAAAAACTACAACCAGGTTTATACCTCCTTAAATAGGCCAGGCCTCCGAGAGCATCTGGAGCTCATTAAACATTGCATGAATCAAAGTATGCATGAGACCATTTGATACACCAACATGCCAATGACTGCGGGATAAACATCTAAAATGTCAATTCGAATTACAGTTGCGATCCAGACAGCTCGTCTCTAAATGGTGCCATTGTGGGATGCTATTCCTGTCAAAGTAACGGTTGCATTTTAATTTCGGAAACGTGTGTCACTTAACCTGGAGTTGACTCAGGGTCCCAGGTATAAGATCACACAGGTGGCAAAACAAGAAAACGTGCAAAGCAGTTTTTTTTACACTGTACATGAAAAAGCAAAGACACCAAATATTATAAATTGCTGTAATTGTTCTAACAACTGAAAGAAACACTATTGAACAGGATGTCATCATAAACAAGAAGTTTCTGCAGGAAATGACAGATATGGTGCTGCCTACCGAACAAAATAAGTCCTCGCTACTTTAATAACCGCTATGACATCACCTAACTTAAAAAAGAACGCGCAAAGAAGAGCAGGAATGTGTCCTCTCGTGAGCTCAGGCAAAGGCAATAAGTTCTTGCTTATATACTGGCAAGGTTATTAGGCCATGTGTGAACTGTTTTCGGCTCCAATCGCTTCCATATGCGATCATGGTCTCATGCAACAAAAAGTCATTTGGAAACCTAGCCAATCCAGGCTAAATTTTTTTAACAGAAAGTGCTAGTGTTGACGCCACATGAGGGTCTGCCCCGAAACATTCGATTTCACCACTGCCATTGTTTGTTGTGTCAGAGGAGACATGGCTCAAGACTTCAGATTAGAGGCAGGTTTTAGAGGTGATTATGTCCAGCCCCAGGGGAGCCATTTGCCGTCTGTTATCATAAGGCACGCCGTTAAACAAGTCACTTACCTCTAATCCGAAGCAGCAGGTGGGAAAGAGGATTCATGGAAAATTCAAACCTTTTAACAAAAATCTTTCCAAACCTGGAAGACAGATTCGGATTAGGATCTCATCCGGGAACTCTCAAAAGCGCTCAAAAGCGCTCAAAAGCAGATGATATTCGTTCAACGAGCATCACAAAAATCCCTGCTTAATTTTTTACTTCTAGAACAGATGCCATCAGTCATTTTGTCAGGATAATGGACACAAATTGTGTCCTATCAGCCACTGCAACTCTGGGTCACATATTTGTTTGTGCACCTGATTCACATTCTGGTTAATTAGTACTTGTATATAGTCTCATCATTCACTACACTCTTTGTCTTTTGTTTGTTTTCATGTTGCAGGTTTTGCTTTTCTCACTTTTTTTTGTGTCAACTTTAACTAGAAAATGTATGAATGTGCTGTCCATTTTACTGTCAACATCATTTTTTTTTTTTTTTTTTTTTATGAAGTCTGGTCATTTCTTTAATCATTTCCAACACCCTCAGCAAACATCTGTAAAGAGATCTTAAACCATTCCTTTTTAATAATCTGAGGTCTACACACATTAACATTTGGATTCAAATCCAAAAACTGAGACTGAGCAATGCTGTTGTTAGTGCAGCCAGTTCATTTAGATATATGTTTGAAGTCATGTTATATGGCGTATGTCGGAAAATCTTTATTTGTCTCATTCTGAACTTATTGGACTGAAATAGATTATGCTATTCATCTTTAAATGTTTTATATAATTGCGAGTTTATATCCATGCACCAACAAACTATCACTGTTGGGTTCTTGAACAGATCCTTAACACACAACTGCATTTGAATATGTGCACATTTATTCACCCCTATCAACATATATTTTTCAACTAGGTGAAATAACATGGAGCATTCCTTCAAATATGTCAGGTTCAGGCCTGCCCACTGGATCTCTTGATGCTTGTGGTGCTTCTCCAGCTATGTAGTAAATCTGCAAACAAATCTTTGTTTCACCCTTCACCTCCCCTGCACTACCTGTTTATATCAGCAGCATGATTTTTATCACCACAATGCCTGGGCATATTTGACAGCACAAGTCTCAGTACTTACTCAGCAGCAGCAGAACCTACCTATACTCCATTCCCATCAATAAATGGTTGCTCATTTCCACAGGTAAGTTGTGAATTAAATATAATTATGCCAGGTTAGTGTCCATTTCTAACAGCTACAAAGTATCATGTAATATTCAGGAATGTGTCCTTATACACACTGTAATAAAGAAATTTGACAATGAAAAACAGATTTGCCATAAAGTATAGTAATATGAAATATAAGTCAGCACATCTGCTGATTTGTCTAATGCTTTTAAAATGAGACTTACAATTGATGCAGAATACAAATTATCTAAAGGTTATGGCAGTTTGACATTGCTGGGATTTAAACACCAAAACATATGAGCAGTAAGACTACCTATGTGTAGCCAATGAGCCATTACAAGAAGCTTCAAATAGACTGCATCGATTCTGTGCAGCTGAATACAAGTGATTCACTCAAGGAAGACTAATGGTGGCTCAGTGGTTAGGGCTGTGTGTTTGGGATTAAGTTCTGGCTTCCAATCCCACAGCTGCCATGGCTGGTTCTTTAGCAAGTCCCTTCTGCACTAGAAATTCCACTGGATTATGTTTTATTTCATACTATGTATGATTTCATAGTGTTTCATTGTAAATATGTTTACTGTAAAATGGAGTCATTTTTTACTGTGCATGCTAAGCATCTTGAGTTTGGAATAGTACCAGTCGCCTTCATACCAATAATACAGCACCATAAAAACATCTTAAACTTAAACTATCCCCATCTTACTCTTTCCTCATTTGCTAGCATATGAAGATGAGGTCATATCCTGTAAAGCAAGACCATATGGGGTAAAGTTACAAAACAGGCCTGTGGGAAGCAGACTGTCCCAACCACCAAGAGTGCAGCAGGCCAACAAAACAATAAATGCAACCATGCATTCATACTGTACACATATTAACCTGATTAAAAAAACATCTACAAGGTTTGGGGACATGGCAAAAGGGATATCAATTTCAGGACAATGGGAAGTGCATTAACTTTAAAGTGTCTCAAGAGAAGTAATGTGATAGTAATGACCTAAATAATAGAGGCCATAGTCCAGAAAAAAAAAGCTCCTGGATTTAATCATCCATCACTAATAGCGTTAAAGTAATGGGACAAAAAATGTGCACCACAGGGACTGGTGAAATAACACGGCATTAAAGCCAAGATGAATTTTTAGGACATCTATCCAGGACATCCCTATGCAGCTATTTTGACATCTGTGTGATTATGTGATGTCATACTGTTGCTCCATACACCTCTGGCCCCTGCAAACAACATAGTTATTCAGCCACTAGTACAATGGTGGACGAAGTACACAAACCATGTGCTTGAGTTAAAGTAGAGATACACTTGGTAAAATATTACTCCAGTTAAAGTAAAAGAGCTTCCTGCAAAAATTTACTTAAAACTTTCTTAAAGTTTTCTCCCATTAAGGGTCGCCACATTGGATCATCAGTATTCATGATCCGCATGTTTGATTTGGCACATGTTTTTACGCTGGATGCCCTTCCTAACGCAACCCTCCCCATTTATCCAGGCTTGGGACCGGCACTAAGAGTGCACTGGCTTGTGCATCCCTAATGGCTGGGGTTGGTTCCTTTAAACCGTCACTTGAGTAAAAGTATTTTAGCTTTGAAGAAGGATAGCAATGAAACATTATCCAATAATAATCAAAGGCATTATCTACTGTTGCTTCTGCAATAAAACTCTTTAAATTTAACATACCACTTAGCTTTTCTGCCTTTGTCAATCATTTAGAATTTGTTACCTGTAACATTTTTAGTGACATCAGTAGTTATCTAACCAGCTTTTTTTTTGTTAGGAAGCATGCAAAGCCAGTGAATCCCAAAAAAAACGAGGCTGGCAATAAATACAAACAGCTAATATTTTTGCTATTAAAAAGTATTTTTACTGAAGCATTTTTACACCGTGGCAAAAGAAAATGTATTTAGAAAAGCCAAATTAAATAAAACAAACAAACACAAACAAAGACATGTATCTTATAATGACATTTTTTTGGTTATGTAGGAACGCTAAGATTTTAAAATCTCCCAACCTCTTAATTTCAACCCACACTAAGTATGGAGTTTTGGTGGTTTGGAGTAGGAGAGGCTCATGCAACTGGGTGGTCCAGCCTTCTGCCTTGTTTCCTGACTCAGCTCTGGCCTTCAACACATTAAAAGGGTGTCTGTTACTGCCATAGCTGAACACTGAAATGCATCCACTGCTTCCTTCAGCAGATAAAAACCACAATATTCAACTAAGCCAGTACAATAAGCATGAGTGCATCGTAATTAAGAAAGGTGCAATAAGTACTGAGAAAGCGTGCTGGAGCTAATGAAGCCAAAAATATTACTAAAACATATATGAATACAAAAGTACAGTAATGCATACATGTGTGATCCTTGTCTTATATTCATTAAGTGCCACATTGGCAGCAAGTCATTAGAAAAATCCTATGGAAAGCTAGTTATGTAGTGCCACCTTAATCACTATGATTTAAAACATTTGAGAAAAAGAATAATAAAAATGAATGAAACATGACCTGAAGGCAGGTCCTCCTGACTGCCAAAGTCATCAAAAAGTAAAAATAAATATTAAAAGCAGAGTGCCTCTGTCTTGGCCAGATCTGAAAATGGAATCTCCAGTAAGCAGTGCTTTTGATTTTTAACAAAGTGAATGAAAATACACATCTTACTTATGCTAGCACTCTTTTTCGCAGATCAGGAAGTACGGAGTTGGTTTTGGCTGGTGGATGTGCCAAAAGACTTTCATTAATATATCAGATGGGGTGTAGCACTTTGGGACTGCAATTAAATAAATGCAACACACTAGCATATGTGTAATTTTTTACTTGATGCTTGATATGGAACAAATACAGTACGTCTATCCATCACAGTGCAGCGCACTACGCTATGAAAGCTTGTTAAGGGGTGCTGCTTATGAACACAGGCATCCCTGGAGGTCTGTTGCTGTGATGCTGTTTCTTGGAAGCTAGGTATCTGAACTCAGCTTTGGATCTGAGCATGTTTTTCACATCTGGTAAAGGGAACAACAGATGGCCTGCTTTAAAATGTCAATTTATATCCATTTGTCCAGAGCAGAGTGTTAGGGAATCACCAGTGGCTTAATCCCAGAGACCAACCGCTTCCTGACCTTTAGTTTATCTCCATTGGTCATTGATCCAGATATACTTAGAACAAGTTTATTTGGAACTCTCACATCATTTTTACCTGTGTTAATATGGTTTTAGCTCCTTATTCAAAACACAAGGGCTCATCTTATGAAAAAATACTTAGAGATATGAGATACTTAGTGAGATACAATTCATCCTTGTGTGACTGTATTTGTCATTTCCAAAGACCTTGTTTTCCTAAACTGATCCCCTTGCCACAGCCCCATGGCTCATGCTAAGAACTTCCTGCTGGATATCCGTCATTCAAGCCTGGGCTGAACTCAGATTCAAGGAATAAAAAGCATCCCGTTTTCTGGTAAAAGTGGTTGTTCCATTCTCCTAATCTGGGGAGCAAGATATGGTAAAACTATACAGACCATCCCCCTATAGAGATTCAACTGGTGATAAGGAAACGATCATTTGGTCTATTTATTCCTCTTAAAAGAATTAAAATAAACAGACAAACGCAGAGCACCACTCCAAAAGTCCAGATAAAGCCATTTGCATGTGTCTGAAATCTACCACAAGAAAAGCATCGAAAATTCTGGCCAGTCAAGAAAATTGCTTATACATTTGCTAATGCAGGCAGCGTTCCATATCGATCCTTAATAACTGGCCTTACCTAGCTTGTGTCAACTCGGCCGCAGGGGTAAGAATCATATCGAGCTTAAAATCAACATCAAAAATAAATATGTCCGAGTGTTAATTAAATTTAACAAAACTGAATCCGTGGTGGGTTATTTATTTTGGCACTGGTTCTGTATGTCTTAGCAGGTTTGACCAAACGGGGCAGTTTTCTCTACATTTTTACGGTGTTTAAGTAACACTCATGTTCTTCTAAAAACATCCTGAACTATTCACAACCATCATGTGATAAAAATTTGCAAGTCATATACATGAAACAAGATCCCAGAGTAAATTTTAAAAAAATGACTGAAATTACCAATTGTGATAAAAAAGAAATAAAAAAGCTAAAAAACCTGATTAGCGGCAATTATTTCAGACCAGAATTGGAGCGTGACATTTATGGACAAGATCGTTACACCAACACAATAATCTATGCCAGAGCTGTTAGAGTTTCTGTTGCAATGCTGTGCACTGTATAATCAAAACTACAGTGATGACAGAATTGGAAACATTTATCAACTGTTCATAACAAAGCTGCATTTGCAATTAATTATGTAGGCCCACATGTGAAATAGTGTACTATGACATTAACTGTATATCCAGCTAATGAGTGACACTAATAAACCAATTGGAAGAGTGGCCAAAACAGCTTCAATGGCTTTAGCATAGATTGTGCAAACCTTTGGAATTGTACTAGAAATTCAACAGCATTAAAAAAAACACCCTAAATTAGTATTTTAATAATGATGCTTGAACACCAGGCCCCCAAATCTGCCATCACTATTGATTTGATGATTGTAAGAAGTCTAGCATATGAGCATAGCTTCATTTTCAAGCTCAAAATATCAATCAGAGAGTCTTCATGCCTTGGGAAGTGACACAGATGGAATAGACCATAAACACAAGTACAAACTCTTTGTCATTGTATTTTCACTTTGACATAACTCTTTTCTGTTCTTGCACCAAGGTGGTGGATTGAACTTCCCCTAGATGTCTGCTCAACTTCTTCAAATGACGGTTGAAGGCCTACCTCTTCCCAAAAACACCTAAGCTAGCACTTCTTTTCCTGTTTGTCTGTTCATGCTATAATTCCATTCAACAGATTTTAGTCTGATATTATCCTAAGTATGGAACCTAGTGAACCAGTGTTGATGTATTTTCATTGATGGAGACTCACTTTTGTACGTTGTTCCAGATGACGTCGTCTGCTAAATGCCGTAAAAGTAAAAAATGAACGTAAATAAAAAAAACAATTGAATTCTGATCTCTCATGCCAAATCATCAATGCATTTATGCCCACAACTATATGACTATGACATAAAAAAAGTGCTGATTATGGTTTGAAAATGTTCTGGGACCTAATCATTCTCATGTGGAATTCAGTCATAATGGTTTCTCTACTTGCTCAGAATGTGGGTGTGCTTCAGGAAAAGAGAACTGCATATTTTCTCTGTCTATGTTTTCACTGGCTCCAAAACCAAGCCCTGTGCTAGGATGCTGAATATCCACTAGCACACGCACCCCCACAATTCCTTGCTCCAGCACCAAACACAGCAAGAGTTCGGCAAGTCGACCCCCACTCTCTCCAGCTTCTCCAGCTCCCAAGCTCCCTGCCCCCCTCCTTGGCCAATATGAGGATCAGTTAAACAAACCCCCTTGAGATCGATGCAGGAAACAGGTCAGCACCTCTTTGGATTTAAACTCAACACAGTTATTTAAACAGTTCAGATCTCAAGGTGGATCTGATTACTCTGGCCTCAGTGAGGTCCTGCGATGTATATGCATTGGTGGCTTAATGAAAAACTGCATTTAGTTACATGACACTTTCATTTGGAGAGGACAAATGAGTTACAAATGTTAGTCTGTTTTGTTGCTAGCCATAAAGGACATCTGTGGTATTTCTCTGCTGCTGACTCAGTGGGCTGAAATAACGTGAAATAACATCAAACTAAAACTCAGCAGTGTCCACTTAATGTCTTTAATGGGTCAGTAAAAGGGCTGCACTACTACTGGCAAAAACAGAATCACAGTTTTGTTTTGGTTTTCATTAGACAGTGTGCAACAGTATGTACATTTATGTATTCCTTTAATTTTTATACTGGTACCATAAAATGTACCTTATCCCACCAAATACCTCAATAAGATTTTAAATTACTTATTAACTGGCACATCTTGTACTGTAGTGGCCAAATCCTGAGCAGACATATGCTATTTAATGTACAAATTTAAACAGATTAGGGTGCACATGAGCACAGTATGCCAAAGTTACAAAAGCAAACCAGCAACATGAATGGCTGGTTAAATAATTAGTATTTATGTACTTCTTAAACTCGTATTTCATCTGTGGGCTTGATAAACTTGCTCTATGCAGAAAGCATCGACAATCGCCCTGGTCGTTCATTTCATACATTTACATATTACTACATGTCAAATAATATGGGAATATGATTTCACTGACACTGTTTTTCTCTCCTGCAGACTCACGTGTGTGTAGGTGTGTATGTGTGTATGTGAGAAAAGGGAAGGGTCATGTGGTACAATGTCTACAGTCATTCATCAACGATATGGCAAATTAAATAGCTGAGTTACATTTCTCCCAATGTTGAGGATTATCTGGATGGCACTTCCATCCTCTTTGCAGAGCCCTGAACTTTTTAATCATTTACTTCGGAGCATGCTTACTTTATGCTCATGCATATTTAAATCAAAACCATTTGGACGCAACTGCAGAAAAAAAAAAAGGTCCAGTACTTTTCTGGTGTTCTCACAAATCTGTCATTCTCTACTCAGGTCCATCATTCCCACTTTGCATGCCAGTAAAAGACAGTAAAAATTCGTGCCTGCCAGTTAAAAAAAAAAAAAAAAAAAAAAAAGCATGATTAAAGTGCTTTGATCCCTTCCCTGGATCTTCTCACGTCACAAATATCACAATCCCTGTCATGAATCCTCCGATCTACTGGCTTGGCTCCCTGATGCTATGAACAGGCATCTGGATTCTGCATATGGAGTTTAGACCCAGGACCTCAGCTGCTTAACCCTTTCCTGTACAGTGTCCACACTGACACAGTTTATTTAAGGAAGTTTTTCAAACATACTGTATATTAGATGGGAGTCACCTCCACACTACTTCATTATGTGTACTTGAGTCATCTTGTAAAAAATCTGCATACGTTTGATCATTTATGCAAGAAAGATTTAAAGCATGAACAATATCCCGTTAAGATGAGGTAAAACTTGAAGTAATAGAATCCACAAGTTTACCTTTTAGTCTTTTTTTACAGAAAGAATTATTTACATGTGTTGAAGAACAGTGAGAACATCTGCTGTAAGTGTTTTTTGGAATTAAGTTTAGAAATTTGGAGAAACGGTGACTCTGACTTGAGTAATTTGAAACTTAGGCAATACTCTGGAATGCACAGGACGTGCAATGTCAAGATAGCCAAGACGTAAAGTCTCTTTAGTACTTCATTAGAGAAAACCACTGCAAGTTGCATAAGGTAAGAACCAGAAAAAGGACCAGTAGTGCAATTCAAAGTAAATCAAAGCACTATGAAAAAATGACACGACTAAATACGACTTTTCTGATACGAAAAGCACAACTTTATTCCTCCTGCTATATATAGAAAACGGTGCTCTTCAAAATGGTTAAAAGTGTAGAGATCGGTTCACGCCCTCGTACCTCAGATAGACTAATGACTCTAGCACATGATGACATGGAGAACTGTGTGAAATGTTGGGACACGACCCCGTTTTTCATCTGCTTTCCCCATACAGCTTAGTACATCTTTAAAACACTTCAAGAGGGAAAGAAATGGAATTCAAAAGGGGCTTTTGGTTTGTTTCAAAAGCTGGATAAACGCTGTGGGGTAAAGTGTAGGCTACTCACCAAACCGTTTGTAGCCAAAGGATTGCACTTCCTCTTCGTCTGTAAAGTCGTCTGTAGAGAGATTAAAATGGTAAAAATATCAGAAAAAATGACAGTTCTTTCATTGCAAATTCCAAGCAATTCGATACCATTATGATAAAAGTGAAAATGTTAAACAATTTCAACAGATTTAATTAAGTAAACCAGAAGACTATTGTAGTAAACCTGAGTCTGAACAATCCAAATTGTCAAACTGATGGCTCCTTTTGCCAACCATTAATAATACTAACAGGATTTATCTGGATTTCTCTCAGCCCAAAACTGCCAAACCCAGCATGTAATAACAGTGTTATGAGTCCAAGGGCAGAAATACTTTGTAGAAACATGTGTTCTCCTGCTGTGACTATTGAATTAACACTGGCTGCAAAGTCCATCCCCAGATTAATAAAATGACACCATCCTCACTTCCTGTGACAACTTTGGTCTAATAGTGTTTATACAAGTATCACACCTGCATGAAAAAGGGATGACCCAGGGTCTTGATTATTGAGCCTTTCTTAAAGGCTTTTCTTCTTTCTAATATCCTGCAAGGTGCACACACTATGACCCCAGACAGTTATTTAAAGAAGGCAGTCATGCACCTAACCACCCCTGTTGACTCATGCAAATGCACCGTCATTGACAAACAAACCTGCAAGAACACATAACATGCAAGTGGAAAACAGCAAAAGCATAGTGAGCTAGTTAGTCATGGAGGAGGCATGAAGACTTCCACATAGTTACAGGCTGAAACACAATACTTTCTTTCGGCTTCTCCCATTAGGGAGATCCTCCGCATGTTTGATTTGGCACACTGGATGCCCTTCCTAACGCAACCCTCCCCATTTATTCGGGCTTGGGACCGGCACTAAAAGTGGCTGGTGTTGGTTCCCTGACCGGGATCGAACCCGGGCCGCAGCGGTGAGAGCGCCGCATCCTAACCACTAGACCACCAGGGACCCACAGGCTGAAACACAATAGTTTGCATAAAAGATGATAAACCAATGTTGTTTATAAGTGCTGCAAATTACTTTTTTTTTTTTTTTTTGTAAATTCTTACCATATAAAAATGTTACTTTCTTATGATATATTTTGCAAAAATCCAAACAAGACATTACACTGAATATGATAATGGAGGCAATAATAAGTACCTGCTAGTAAATGGTAGTAATACTTTATAAAGATACAGCTAAAAAAAAAAAAATTATTATCTCAAGTTGCATACTGTATTAACCAACTGTGGGCCTGCTTCACACCCAGAAATAATTATATCTGTTAAAAGGGTGTTGCTTTGACTGTAAATTGTTGAGTATATGGTGAATGTCTGTTTTTCATTTGTTTGAGTATGAGAAGGAGAAATGTGACATTATAAATTTCAGAATTACCTTAATGGTAGGGGACGTGTAGCTAAAACCTATTTGCTCAAGAAGTATAACTTGTAAAGAATATGAATCCAAAAGTAAAACAATATCTTGAGGTTAAAGAACGTCAGTGCTGATACAGAATATTTGTCAATTCTGTCAAAATCTGTTTGGTTTAATGATGTTTTCTGTGCTCTCAGGGTCACTACGTGTATAGTTTTGCCTTGCTTACCAATTTTCATTACTACATTATTCTCAGAGTGTCCTTCAAAAAACATGACTCATTTAAACAAACTTTAAAACTTCCCAGTCCTCCATTTTGGTTTACGGGAACACACTGGGGCTCTTTTTTCTTTAGATTACATAATCCTGACTCCTTATTTTCCACTGTTCCTAAACATGCATACCTTTTTTTAAAGGCAGGAAAAGTTATACTAGTATTAAAACTAATGGTGATGCCTCCTAACTTCAGCTTTGTATTTTTGCAAAACTTGATGTATAATTCAAACACCTAGAAATACTCAAAAATACAACAATACTATGTGTTATATATAAAGTCAAAGAAGGCTAGCACAAAGTCAAGCAGATGTTGAAATGTTTGAACCAATGCTTGCCCTTTGTCTAAACAATAACCCTTTCGTATTGTGGGTAAACATTTTCTAAAAATGACCGAGGTCACTGACAGTGTTTTCTGTACAGATGCTTGTGTTCAACTCTTTAAAATCAGGCAACTCGGCCAAAAACACACACGCGGCCAACCAGCCTTGACACACCACGGGCAGTTAATGGAGGCCAGATGTTGGAGTAACACACATTCTTTTTGGAAAACGGAAAGAGAAGTTACGACACATATACACACTGCCATACTGCTGAGTAGTCTAAGTCAAAATAGAAAGGTTTCCATAAAGATTCCTTGCTTACAGTATCGTATTAAACAGACAGCCTAAAGACTATCAAAATATTGTTCCAGCTGTTTTTAACACATAATAGGTCATAATAGTACACTGTGATAGGTTTCCAATCAAGTGCTCAACACTGCTATACTATATAGTATGTCAAATAGAAGCTTGCTTATTTTCTCCACCTATTTTTTACTCCATCATATGGTTCCATCTTTTAGTACTCCATACTACCCTACTAAATAGTATGCAATAAAGATGTAATATGGTGCGCTGCTATATGTTTCAATCGTTTTGTACTCCATACTAACATACTGAATAGTATGTAAAAACTATGCTGCTGTTTTACAGCTATTTTTCCTCTATATTACCATACTAAAAGTATCTAAAAATAGTACCTATAATTCCATATATATTAAATACCAAACTACCAAACTAAATAGTATGTAAAATAGTATCTATATGTCTTCATCTATTTATACTCCATACTACAATACCAAATAATATGTAAAATAGTACCTATGTAAATAGATGGAAATATTACTATTTTAAGTAGGGTAGTATAGAGATAAAGCTGAATTATTTCACATACTATTGTGTATAGTAGCATGGAGTACAAATAGTATGTGAAATAATTCAGCTTTATCTCTACTACCCTACTTAAAAGTATTTAAAATAGTAATTATATGTTTCCAACTATTTATACTCTACTACTATACTAGATTGTATGTAAAATAGTACCTATATTGTTCTATCTATTTGTACTCCATACTACCATACTGCATAGTATGTAAAATACAGCTGTATGATTCCTAATATTTGTACTCTTTACTACATTACTAAAAAAAAATTTAAATGTAAAAATAATACTTATATGTTTCCACCTGTTTTTACTCCATACTACCTTACTAAATAGCAAGTAAAAAAATACTGCACTTTATGTTCCTATATCTTGTACTCCATACTATCATACCTCATATAGTACCTGCTTTAGGTTCCCATCTATCTGTACTACATACTTCCGCACTAAATAGCACGTAAAATAGTACGCCATCATCTAATTTGTATTCCATACTACCATACTTAGTAGTAAGTAAGATAGTACACTGCTGCAGGTTTCCCTTTCTTTGAAATCTATACTGCCGTACTAAATAGTATGCAAAGTAGTACGGTGCTTTTGGTTACCACTTCTTTGTATTCCATACTTCCATATTATTAAGTGTGTAAATTAGATCACTGCTTTAGAATATAAATAATAGGTCTATATAAAAAAAAATAATTACAATGATTACCCAGTAATACATGTGGAAAATGATATATCTGTAAAGTTACGTTAAATTATTATTATTATTTATTTTTAATTTATGCAATTTATGCAAAACTTACCCTTCATTGTTGAATAATGCATTAGACACCTCTGCCTTGACGTTGCTGGCTTGAGTTCACATCAACTGCATGGCAAAAATGAAAGACGGTTCAAGAAAAAATGAAAGCTGTCAAAAAGTCCTGGCTCCAAACGTATTTGTCTCGCAAGATGTCCAACGTTTGCTGCTCCACCTGAGACGTGAGAGCACTCTTTTGGTTAGAAGGTGGACACGAGTGCTGCAGAAAGCTCCACACACTGCTCCAAGGAAGCAACACAAATTAATGTTTGTTTGTTGTTTTTTTTTTACCAAAAAGTCTCTTTCTCCATGCAAAAGTATATGATCTGAGAGAAGCTGAAGGATGGAGAAAGAGTAGCAGGAGGAAGTTGAGGAGAAGTGTGCAGGCTGTGTGTTGCTCTGCTTGTTTTTCACTTTATGAGAGAGCATCCAGCCAGGCGCCGAATATTAAAGAGAAACCAACTGAAAGCTGAGAGGCTCACTTAAGCTCAGTGCGTAAAACTGCACATCTGGAGTTCAACTTCCTTCCAGAACCCAGGGGAGGGAACACACGCGCGTTCGTGCACACACACACACACACACACACACACACACACACGATTCTTTTTCTGATCTCATAATCTAGCTATAGTTTTCACAGTCTTTTAAAAGATTTCGTTTAAGAGCATAAATAATATTTTGGTTACTTCTCTGAACAAATTTTACCCATAATGTAAACACACACGAGTTAAAACTTAAGCACCTTTGGAGCACTTTTTTTCAATAAAGGTATAAAATAACTATATCCGATTTACTAAAGTAGATGTTTTTTTAACTGGAGAAGACAAAAATGTTCCACCAAAAAAAAAAAGATGTGTATAATCCTTATATTTTATAGTGGAAACTTTCTGGAATTTTCTGTGATAGGAGAAATAAATAAATTAATTAATTATATATATATATATATATATATATATATATATATATATATATATATATATATATATATATATATATATATAATTGTGTTTGGCTGACTAGTGTCTTAACCCAGCAGTGATGTGTTTCATGTCGTCCTCTTTTCTTCCCCTTTTTCTTTGACAAGAAAAAAAGGCTGCTCTAATCATGATAGATAGATGGATCCAGCAAACAAAAATCTCTATAAGGATCATTTAAAAGATCCTTTATTAGATAGATAGATAGATAGATAGATAGATAGATAGATAGATAGATAGATAGATAGATAGATAGATAGATAGATAGATGGATGGATGGATGGATGGATGGATGGATGGATAGATGGATAGATAGATAGATAGATAGATAGATAGATAGATAGATAGATAGATAGATAGATAGATAGATAGATAGATAGATAGGCACAGTAGAAATGAAAAGCTGTAGCGCAAACACACACGTATATATAAAATTAGATTAAAGCAAGACGTGTAATGCATGTAAATTAATGAATAAACGAATGAATGAATGAATGAATGAATGAATGAATGAATGAATGAATAGTCTACCAAGCATTAACCATCAGATGAGATTATATCAGCTTCCCCTTTACACCAACCATAAAAATCAAAGTGACTCCTTGTTCACAGCCTTGTTGTGTTAAAGCAACCACAAGTGAAAGTGGTGATACGGTTCATAAGCCGCAAATAGTTAATAAGCCTTTCACCACAGATGGGAGTTAAATCTGGGTACAGTAAAGCCAATTTAAAAACATATGCACTCTCGCTGCACTGCTCCTGTCCAGGTGAAATAGAATACATGATTAGAGCAGCCTTTTTTTCTTGTCAAAGAAAAAGGGGAAGAAAAGGGGAAGACGTGAAACACTTCAGTGTCACTGCTGGGTTAAGACACTAGTCAGCCAAACACAATTTGCTAATCGAATGAGTTTTGCAATAAAAATAAAAGTGCCTAGTGACAAATCTATTTTTTTGTGGAGACAGCAGTTTCTGATTTAGTGTTTCAGCTCACATCACTGTTGCTCCATGGTTAATAAAGTAAAGAATCTAAGAGTATAGGTTCATTCTTGATCATTCTACTGCATTTTTCCCAATAAATCCTGATCACTCTAAATCCCTGAACATTATTGTTTCCTTTCATTCAATTAATAATCATCTTTGATTCAAATGACCAATTATTTCCAATGCCAAGTCAAGTCAAGTTTATTTCTATAGCGCTTTTCACAACAGACATTGTCTCAAAGCAGCTTTACACAAATCAACAGTTAAGGTGAATGGTGTGTATTTTTTCCTGATAAGCAACCGTGGCGACTGTGGCAAGGAAAAACTCCCTTAGATGTTATGAGGAAGAAACCTTGAGAGGAACCAGACTCAAAAGGGGAACCCATCCACATTTGGGTGACATCAAGAGTTGGATCATAAATCTTTCAACAATACAGAACACTGGAGAGTGAGAACTAACATGAGCACTGGAGTGTGTGATTATAAGTAATGTTCTTTCTACAGTCTAATACAGTACTATATTTTATGGTTATAAAACTAGGAGCTACTGAGCTCAACATTTGTGATCATCACAGATCCAGCACCAGCTTCTCCATGCCAGAGCCTTTAAACACTCCAGGAGGTCCAATGTCAAAACTCCACACATGTAGTGGGATCCAATTGGCACTGGAACGTCTCTAGATGGTTCGGGACGTTTGCGAGTTCGGCATCTACTTCTTCAAAGGTCTATAATCTTCATGAGGTGGGACGTGACTGGAGCTGGCCAAATGATCTCTTGCTGGTATATGCAAGAGATCATTCTCATTGAATGAATATGCAAATTAAGGTATTCCATTTATCGTGACCTGACATTAGCTTTTGTCATCTCGCTGCTTCACTGAGTTTTGAACTACTTTTCCATGAAAAAAGTTTGCAACACAGGTCAGACACTGACATCAATGAAGGGCCGGATGAAAACCATGAAAATAGATTAGCTAAACTTTCGAACTGCACTCCTAGGGGTTATGTGAAACAGGTGGCTGAGAGCTGACAGAAAAATATCCATTTTTATTTTTGTTCAAATGTTTTTTGGTTGAATTTGGTTGTCCTAATAGCTGAGACCAAGCAACATGTGGCAATGATTATAATTTCGTTGCTGAGCTGTGCAATATTTCCCAAGTTTTCCAGACTGATAGATATGACTGACTTGTTTGCCATTAGTGTGTGTGTCTTATGTATTTGTGAAGTATTTGTGTTTTATATGTTGTAAACAAGTATGGGGAATGAAGGCTTGTATTACAGGGTTGACTTCTGGATTAGCAGGAATTAAGATCTTTAATAGGATCAACTCCGGCTCATTACTGTATAAATAGAAGAGTTCAGGTAAAGATAAACATCACTGTCATCCTGCATGAAGCACATAGATTTACATCAAGCTACCAGACGCTACTGGTGAGTATTAGCAATTATATTACTGTATGTGTCTAGATCATACATGTGACTTTTTCTGTACTTGTACTGAATCATGTTGTTTTGTTATCACAACATATACTAAAAATGCTTTGTATTTATGAATAGATTTTTCAATTAATCATTTGGCCTCATAAAACCATGTGATGAACATAATCATAAAGCATTAGACTTGGGGGGTGTTGAGAATTGGAGCATTGGAGTATGAGTGATTTATTTGACTTTGAGTTTATAGATTGAGCATGTTTGTACATCCTTGCTAGTTTTACATACAGCTTACAGCTTAACTAATTAATTGCTTAAGCACTGATGCTATAGTTAGAATAGACTATCCTTCTATTAACTAATGCACATTCTCTTATTTAAGCTGGGTATAAAATGGAGTGGCACATTTCAGTCAGGTTGTGGAGTATTGATCAGATAATCCTATTATTTATCTCACACCAGCCATGAAAAGTTTACAATATTAGTTTGGGCAAATGCCAGAATTTTTATCAATGAATTGAGGCTGTATAGTGTGAATTGTGAATGAACAAGTATGGGGAAAGAAGGCTTGATTTACAGTGTTGACGTCTGGATTAGCAGAAAACTAGCAAGGACATGCAAGCATGCTAAATCAGAATTCACACTTATATTTGTTTATTCAGAATTTACATTTATACGGTAGCATATGTTGAATGGTTGATCCTAAAACGTCAAAAGGTTTGATTTATTTGATGTATTTTTTGCCTGGTCCAGACAAACATTTAGCATTTGTTTGATTTCAAAAGTAGCATTCAGGCTTGTCTAGCAGATGCTCCAGACAAAAACAGAACAGAAAGTGGTGCAAAGGAAAAGTGTTCAAAGGGGAAAAAAAGACAATATGGGCATCTGTGTGCTTATATATGCAGAATAGGATTGTGTTCCACTTGTGTGTTATTATTTTGTGAAGATGGAAAAAAAATGGGCGGTAAGGGAATGACTTCTTTTTACCTATTAAAAATAATGATGGAGACTAATTTGTTTTTCAGACATACCACAGTGTTTAATGAAACCTAATACAATGTGTCACGTTCTTTAATTAATAAAAAGAAATGCAGTGTTGTGAGAAATTAAACACTTTGGAGTGTGTGCTGTTTGTGTATATAACTACACACCCTGATATACCCCTTAAGCTGCAAAAAATATTTATATTACTTTTTATGTTATTGCTCGTACAGTATACTCCAGTCTTTATACACTGGTTTGTCTAAAGTAAGCCATGCAAATTTAGATATTACTCATTAACAGATGGACTTTTCTGAACATCAGTCAAAACAGATTTGGGTTTAAATGAAATTCATGGTCACAAGACCACCACATTCCAGCACACCTTACTTGAAAATTTCCTCGCATACTCGCACCATTATAGTCAGTTTAGCACAGATTCTCTAAATCCTTAACCTTAAAGCTGCTGTCTGATGTCCTTCCACATTTTTGTATACGAAATAATTCAGCCAGTTGCACATTTTCCGGCACCGTGTCACATTGATTAAAATATACATTACATTTAATCACTCAAAATCACTTTCACTCCACATCTAGCTTTACTCTGTGGCAAAAACATGGTTCAGGGATGCATCATTATCATTAAATTAAATTTCTTATTGAGTTTTATAATCATTCTGGCTGGTCATTTGAACTAATTGAATGTAATTTCCTTCACCTTAAAGAAGCTAAAAACAAGCAATTGTATATATGTCTTATCCTATACAAATCCAATAATTATGTTTAGATGAATATAAAGGCAATTATTTTTATAAAAAAAATTTTTTTAAGTAGAATTTTCAGGAATAATAATAAAAAATAGGGAGACTCTAATTGTGCAATTATATATGGCATTCATACTTAAATGAGAAGATTATAATAATATAATGGTTATACTACTACTACTATAACTACTACTACTACTACTACTACTACTACTACTACTACTACTACTACTACTACTATAACTACTACTACTACTACTAATAATAATAATATAATATAATTGAAACATCATCATCATGAGTGGGTCCAACAACATGTCATCGGAACAGTGTACTTCAAATACTATTCAATTTAATACATCACACCACCATGCTGGAGTTGTCTAAAAAGGTTGCCAAAAAAAAAAAAACCCTTCATGTGGGCAACTATCAAAACCTGAATTTTTCCAAGACTTATTGGAATTACATGTTCGGAATCATGTGTTGGTGTCAAAGTTTTTGGACACGAACACCATTAGGACAGGAAAGCAGTGTCTGGAACCAAGGTATTGCTCACATATCACTGGTAAAATACGAAGATGGATAACTGATGCTTTGAGGCTGTTTTCCAGCTGTTCCTTGAGCTCTCATGAAGATTGATGGTATTATGATTTCCACTGAGTACCAGGAAATTTTATCCCCAAAGCCTGTTGCATCTGGCAGGATTTCTCTTCAAGTGTTTCCAACCTTGTTAGACATCACAGAAATGTGCAATGTACAAGGTTTCACCAGATATTAAAGTGGGATTTGGAAACACATGGCAAATTTGTATAAAGATTTTTTTGAATGTAAAATAAAAAAAACATTTTTGGGTTGTTCAAGATCACAACATGCTCACGTTTCTTGTTTAAGTAATCTAATTCTGGACTGATGATTTGTAGTGGGAGGAGTACAGCAATGCTTACTAAATGCCTGAACTTCTGCTATTGTTCTTCTACCTGAGCTCCAGCGCCCCTTAGTGGTCATTATAGAGTTCTATTTTTTCCTAACTTTTCCAACAAAAAAAAAAATCTGGCTTAAATATTAACATTAAAGTTACCATTAATCTGTTCTAGTTTTAGTTCTAGTTCTACTTCTAGTTCAGCAAAACTTATAGCACAATGAGAAATTATTTAGAAATATCTAATTTTCGGACAACATAGTCCAATGCCTAGCTATTCAATGAGCTTTAATGAGAGACATGAAGTGAGATCATTATTATAAAAAAATGAAATTTTTTCCCTATATTTTACTCTTCTCATAAATGGCATGGTGAGCTGTAGTTTGGGCATCTCTGCTATAGAGTAACGAAATCCACATCAGACAGAGAAATCGTAGTTTTAAAGTTTAGATTTAGATGCATCTGAGTGTCTAGAAGTTGTACTGTTGTAGAGAATTAATAAGAATTAAAGTAATGAGAATTAACATTTAAAGTTGAGTATATTCAACATTATTTTGGATTGAATCTTGGATCTTTATTGAAAAAAAAAAAAAAGACATCCCTTGTTATAGGGGTTATATGTAGGAACATTAGGGGTTTACCTACAAAAACAAAGAAGGAACGCTGTAGGATGAAACTTGTTTTTTCCCCTATAACTCATTTTATTGCATTTGTATAGCATTTTCAACAATGGACATTGTCACTGGACAGATTTACAAAAATGAGAATAAACTGAACATTTTACATTTTTCTCAAGCAAGAAAGAGACCTTCAGAGGAACGAGAGCAAACTGGAATCCTCATTTAGATGACAAGTGGGACTATGCCACTGCGTCTCTTTCTCTCCCCATCCCGAGGCATCCTGAGGTTTGGCCAGCTCCAGTCACGTCCAACCTCATGAAGATTATGAACCTTTGAAGAAGTAGATGCCAAACTCGCAAACATCCCGTACCATCTAGAGACGTTCCAGTGCCAATTGGTTCCCACTACATGTGTGGAGTTTTGACATTGGACCTCCTGGAGTGTTTAAAGGCTCTGGCATGGAGAAGCTGATGTTGGATCTGTGATGATCACAGATGTTGAGTTTAGTAGGTCCTAGTTTTATAACCATAAAGACCGTATAAGACTGTAGAAAGATCATTACTTATAATCTTATACTCCAGTACTCATGTTAGTTCTCACTCTCCAGTGTTCTGTATTGTTGAAAGATTTATGATCAAACTCTTGATGTCACCCAAATAAGGATGGGTTCCCCTTTTGAGTCTGGTTCCTCTCAAGGTTTCTTCCTCATAACATCTAAGGGAGTTTTTCCTTGCCACAGTCGCCACGGCTGCTCATCAGGAATAAATACACACCATTCACCTTCACTGTTGATTTCTGTAAAGCTGCTTTGAGACAATGTCTGTTGTGAAAAGCACTATAAAAATAAACTTGACTTGACTTGACTATTCACAATTGTTTTTAATAACTGTGTACGATATGGTTAAAAAGTGCAAACCCGGAATTTTATTATAGTTTTAACATGTTTAATGTAAAAAATAATTTATGCAAAATTGTGAAAATTGTAGCCCCAATGCAATCATAGCAAATGTGTCAGTGGAGTCAAATTGTGTAAACGCTGGTTTCTTAATTATAGACTGTACAAGTGTGAGGTGGCTGTAAGGAAAGATGACGGCGCTGCTGTTCTCGCTGGCTTTGCTGGCATCTCTAAAGGTTTTCCACTCAGCTCCTGGGCTTGATCGACCAGCTGTATTGACAGAAACCCTCGAACGTGAGTCTGACTTTATAAAGTCTTTCCAGTGATTTGAGTGACAGCAATGCATTTGACTTGCAGTTTATACAGTTCATGTTACTAGCTTATTGCAACATGCTTATTTGACTGCTACACGTGATACAGAACTGCCAATTGATGTGTGTCCTTTATCACTCAGGACTCTCTCTGGAAGGGGAGAAACTAATAGGGAAGGAGGTGCAGAGAGCTCTCTATGGAGTTAAGCAGATGAAAGAGGTGATGGCGAGCAATGAGGAGAAGCATGAGCAGCTGATCAAGGCACTTCAAAACAGCGGAGAAAAGAAGAAGGTAAGCTTTATACGTTCAGCGAACATAATAAAGTCCCCAGCTATAAATAAGCTTTTAAGGTGCTGAATCAATTCAATTCCCATTTATTTGTATAGCACTTTTAACAATGGACACTGTCACAAAGCAGCTTTACAGAAATGTATAGAATGACACAAAATTTTACATTTAGAAATGTTCCTAATGAGCTAGTGGTGACAGTGGAAAGGAAAAGCTCCCTTGTATTATATTAGGAAGAAAACTTGAGCAGAAAAAGACTCATTAGGGAACCGATTGTCATCGGAGTGACACTGAATGTCAATTTATTATAGTTATATTAAGATTTCTGGTGTCTTCTTTTACTCATCTGGCTACATACAAAATCATTTCAGAGGTGACATATTTTTAAACCAGTATCTCTATGGAAATTTAACCCAAACCATAATGATTTAGTGATTTTATATGTAATGGCCCTCTATCTGGCAACAGGAAGTGGCAGAGATGGCTCAGCATGTGGAACAGAAGTTGGATGAAGCTAAGCAGCAGTGTAAGGAGACTTTAAATTCCTTGTGGGATGAGTGCCAGCCCTGCCTACAAGATGCCTGCAAGAGCTTCTACAACAAAACCTGCCGCCGTGGCTTCGCAACTTTCTCCAGTAAGGTGGGTTAAAGACTAGACGCAACATGCTGACCACACTATAGTTGTTAAATTTTAATTCTTATTAGTTTTATATAATGGCAGCTGTGACAGTAGCGCTGGTTACAAGGCAAATTACAGGTATATATTACAGATACATGCAGGGTACCCATAATAATTTACAATATTCATTTATTTCTGAAGTTAAAAAAGGCAAACATTATCTATGTAAAAAGCAAGGTATGTATTTAATGTACAGTTAAATTATATTTCATTGACTTTTTTTTTATTGCATAAGTTAAAGCTAACAAATGTAAAAAAAGAAAGTAAAAGCTAAGTATTAATACTTTTTTCTTTTATTGTTCTTTGGCTGATTTTGCAAACGAGCCACCCAGTCAGATGGGGTTTTTCAGTCTTTTAACAAAGGGGGGCGGGTAAAGTAAGTACTAACAGGAACTAGTTTGTTTTGGCAGAAATTCCACGACAATAAATGTAACTGTATAAAGATAAAATGTGTAATTTTTTTTTTAATTGTGGGAAAATTGAGGTATAAGAGCAATAAAACACTTTCTCAGAAAACAAACCGTTGCCACATCACACCACCCTGACACTGAATATTTTTCTTTAACCTCATTTTATCATTTTATACCTTATTCATGCACATTAGTTGCTGGTTTTGGATTAAAATAACACAGTGACAGTCACTTTCCTCCTTCACTAACTGCATGCTTTCCATCTCATTTGCTTTTCCAATACACAAGATTAAGTTTCAACTAGTGAACCTTAGGGTACAGTATATATAAACCTGCTTTTGACAGTTTTTTTTATGTATTTTGTCTTTCATTTTCAATTGTCCAAGTAATTTATCATTTCAAGCTTTTTTTTAAATTTTTTTTATAAATTGTATGACTATGAATTAGATGATGAAACACAAGTGATTATAATGACGTATTTTCTTTTTAGCTGGAAGGCTTCTTCCACGGACTAAGCACTCGCTTTGGTTTGCTTAGCACCCAGGAAGAACTCAGAGTGAACAAGAGCACAGAGATACCTGACACGGACTTGAGAAGGCTAGAGGAGTCATTTAATGATCTGGTCTCCAGAGTTGACATGTTGGTGAACCGCAGCATAGCATTAGTGTTCCGGTTCCACAGCAAGCTGAATGAAACGCTCCAGCAGGCCTTTGCTCCGGAGCCACATAAAGATACGAAGATCAAAGCACTGGACTCGGACTTCTTACAGGGAGTAGGAGTGGGGCTCCAGGAAGTGCTGGATTCCTTTGTTGACTTTACAAGCAGCATGATGGAGGAGTTTGAATCTATGATCACGCAGGCCTTTGATGACCTGCATGGGGTCATAGAGGAAGCAGAGACAGAGCAAGGTAGATGTGTCTAAAGGGCTTTGTCAAGCCGTGGTGAAAGTCATGTCAGTGCCTGAATCAGAGATGAAATTCCAATACGCAGAAGACTTTGACTCTTACAAGCATGTTAGAGGTAAAGAAAGTGTCAGGCAGCAGAGGTTGACAGTTGTATAAGACATTTAATAAAACAAAAGTGGCAATCCAAAAAGCGTGAGACAAAAAGTTCAGGGGCAGGAGATTAGCAGAATCAGAATCAGCGATCAATAAACAGCACAATCAAGACAAAAAACAAAAAAGGAACCAAAACATGATCAAAAAAACAAATCGAATATCGAAAGAGAATAAAGCTTGTCCTGCATTTGTGTCTCTGGTGGGAACCATAGGGGAAGTGGTAGCTCAGTAGGTAAGGGTCTGGGTTACTGCTTGGAAGGCCAGGGGGTTCAAGCCCTGGTATCACCAAGCTGCCACTCTTTGGCCCCCGAGCAAGGCCCTTAACCCTGTCTGCACCAGGGGTGCAGTATCATGGCAGATCCTGTGCTTTGCCCCGAACTTCCCATTGCTGGGATTTGCAAAGAAGGAATTTCATTGTGTTGTAAAGTACATGTGACAAGTATAAATCACCTTTCTTTCTTTTTTATATGAGTGCAGAAATAATTTAAGTGAGCATGACTGTCATACTGATCTTGTAGGCCACAAGATCTTCCAAAGCTTGGAGTTCATTTCTGATTCTAGCATCTTCAGACCAAATCCTTCTAAAATATCTAGTATGAGCAAGTCATGAGATAATTTGTATATCAATTAAACTTGATGTAAAATCTTGAAGATATTTATAAACCTTGATCCTAATGCTGGATGACTTCATTTATAACTATTAAGGAACTTAAAAAACTTTTAAAAACCCACAGATGGTGGTCTGCTTTAATACCTTGCTGATTGTATGTTTCAGAAAAGGAGCTGCTCCCTGGATTTATTCAGAACAAGAAGTTGTGCCGAGATCTGCGCAAACATTCAGCCGAGTGCTGGCAGCTCCAGGGCAAGTGCCAATCCTGCCAGAGACCTTTATTCTCTGGTAATGGCAACCCGAGAATGATCAGAGTATATATATATATATGGCAAATATGGTGCTATAACCTACATAAAAATGTTAAATTATGTAAATCACGAGTGATACAAATTATGCATTATTAGGTAGTAATCTGAAATGGTTCCCTGGTGGTCTAGTGGTTCGGCGCTCTCACCGCTGCATTAGGTTTGCACAAGCTCGGATAAATGGGGAGGGTTGCGTTAGGAAGGGCATCCAGCGTAAAAACATGTGCCAAATCGAACATGTGGATCATGAATATGGATGAACTGCTGTGGCGACCCCTAATGGGAGAAGCTGAAGGAAAGTTTATGTAGTAATCTGAAAATCTTATTTTTTTTTATATGGTTTCTCTTTGGTTAATCTCTTTCTTCAGAGTGTCCAAGCATGCAGGAGTTACACATTGAGCTAAATGAAGTATCTGAGCTTCTGGAAATTGCTAAGGAGCAGTATGAAGAGGTTCTAGGTCTTGTGCAGCGTCACACTGTTGACACCATCAGCTGGATCAACAACATGGCCGCCCAGTTTGGCTGGGTGCCAGATCTTGGGGATGGTGATATCATGAACGAGAACGTCTTCAGCATCACAACGGTGGGAGGAAAAATATAGCGAAAATAATGCAGTCTAATGATAACATACCAGTGTTGTGACTTGTATGAATTCAATGTCAGGTGGAGAATGAGGAGGCGGTTTATGTTCCAGAAGAAGGACTAAACCTTCCAGCAGGTGACACTAAGGTTGAGGTGAACATCCTGAATGCTCCTCCTCTTACACTCAATGTTCCAGGCAGCCTGCAGCCACAAGACCCTGCTTTCATCCAATACATAGCCAACAAGGCTTTGGATTTCTACAAACAAAAGAGCAGGTAATACAGAGCTGCAAACGATATGAGGTTCCATAATTCCCACCTTTGAGGGCCAGATTTCAGCACAGTTTGGTGATTTCTTTGCCCAAACTCCTCTCAGCAATTAATTACAATAAATTACTCGGTGTATTCAAGCAGAGAAATGTCCTAATTGGACTCCAGGCTTCCAGAACCCAGTCCTGATATATCACACACGTTTTTGTGCAATTACAATGTATGTATATTTTATAACACTGTGGTTTATTATAGTTGCAAACACTAATTTATCCTCAATGTGATTTAAGAAATAATAGCAAAGCAAACTATTAGCAACTGGGTCCTGTAGCTCGACTGCTTGAATTGACATCCAGTTCCACACCATGGCATTTACGCTACAGTTTATGAAGATTGAAATAAATAAAATGTATATATGTATACCGTGCAACCTCGATTCTCGTTACGTTCTATGACCCATCACAAGTAACAAAAAATGGCGAGGTTTTGATTCTCCTTTTGATGGTTCCTTTTTTAAGGGGAATTGTACATGTACTGTTCTGTACACTCAAACAAATTGTAATTACCTGTCATAAATGTTTTATTTACTACTTTCAATGAATAATACAATAATATGAATTGTTTTCTACACTTTGTATGTAATTTATTAGTACATACTCGCAAACTATCAGATTTTTCACTACTCTTAGTTCAGTTCCCAATGAAAAGTCGCAAACTATCAAAGTCGTGAGTGTCAAGGTGTCGAGGTTCCACTGTATATATTTTTCAAGCTTCTAAGTAGTTGTATAGATTAGATGTTGGATGCCAATTTGGACACTGTCCCATTTCTTGTCCCATTTTAGGCTGGAAGATGCTTAAGACTTTCTTGAGAGCTGTATCCTTTACATTTAGATACATACATGTAGATGTAGAAATGTAGCATCTGTTAGCATGGCGTATCCTCTTATTTCCATTATGTTTCAATATAAGAATTAAATTTTTTAATAGAGCAGCCACAAATACAGTCCAGGACGCCAGAACCATATGATAACAGTTGTATTGTAATTCAGAATCCAAGTCCTAAATGAAAAACAACTTGCTGTAATTTATTGATAAGTTCAAAACTCAAACACTGACCAAATGTGCTAATGGCATGTAGTTCTTCATTACCAGTTTTAGTTGCAGGTTGTAACTTTACATAAATGTGGAAAAGTTCAATGAGTTTAATATTTAAATACAAGTATGGAATGGTAAGATAAACTTTAGTTTGGAATTCGTTGCTATCTGGTTATCTATGTTGTAGGTGATATTTGTAAACGAATGTAATAATTGAACATGTTGTTGTTTTGGGTTGTTATTGACCTAGTTGTCAGATATTAGCCTAAAAAAAATCATCCAGGCCACTTGACACTGGATTAAGTGTAATGTTGCATGTTAATCAAAATGAGTTTGATCAAGACCCCCTCGATCTAAAGTGTATAACATCACGATATGTTTATTCTAATAATGCTTAAACATTCAGCATTATAAACTTCCATCGCGTTGTGTGTTTTAATTTTACTTTGTACTGTACATGTAGTAGATCAGTGTGACGTAATAAACCTGATCGAGCTCTCAAATAAACAAGGCTTTACCTGAAAAATGCTGAAATGATTACTTTTCTATTACTTTTTCCTATGAAGGGCAATATAATCTAACTTGATTGAGGATTTTGAGCCCAAAGTAAACGTTTCTTTATACAAGTTTGAATTATAATAAATTGACAGTTTCCACAGTTCCCCTTATTTATAATTTCCTAATATTTAGTTAGAAAACAATTTGTAATCTGCTTGACAATTATTTTTAAACTATTCTAGTTTAATAAAACTTAAAGTACACTGGAAGAAATCACATTGAAACAATCTATTTTAGAGTATAATAGATGTCAATGCATAATTCAACTATACAAGCTATTAGCAATGCAGAGAGAAAAAATGTAGTCAGTACTTTAACTTTTACCAGAGTCTTTTAAAACATATGCATTTGTACTTCTATGTGAGTAAAGGATGTGTGTACTTTTGCCATCTCTTGCAATAGCACCTCTGTGGGATATATATAAGGTAGGATTTATGGCGGGTTTATGCATTTGCACTGTTTGAACACTAGAGGTCACTTCACTCCAACTTCACCGTTCAAATATACGATAGAGAGCAGACTGGTCCTATGTCACGTGATCAAGCTCTTTTAGAGAAAGCCTGTGCCATTACTGAAAATCATTACTTGTGTGAAAACCAATAACCCCATAGTTCCTGATTGCAATGACTGATATGTATTATAGGTTATTTGGTTATACAACCACACAGGAACAGTTCAACATCTCACTAGGCTTTACACCACATCAGTCTCTCTTCTCTGTGGTACCTGAAGTAGACTCTACAAAATCAGGGCATTTTGGCCAACTTTGGAGCTGTAGTTACAGTTACATTGATGCCACAGGTTTGGCTACAGAGCTCATTATGTTTCACTCATTTTCACCCCTATAAGCAATGCAGAGGTGAGCTTGTAATATTAGCGGCCTCTAATGAGAAATGATGATGAGGGTCTTTATTTTTCAATGTTTTACTTTGAGTTTTTTAAGACTTACTGACAGTGTTATGGAATTATGTAGGTAACAGTCAATTCATTCATTCAGAGACATTCCTGATCACCTGATCATCATCATCTTTGCTCTGCTTGTGTTCTACATGGTGGATGTTCAGCCTGGATACATTCATTAGATAACATTTGAAATTCTTTTGTATTAATATATTAATATGATGTGAGGTCCAGTTACCAGCATGACACTAAAACAGGTAGTAGTAATAACTACTTTTTACTTAACATGTCAGAGACCAAACTTCTTTACTTTATCTTGAGGGAAAAAAATGTAGTCAGTACTTCAACTTTTACGAGTCTCATTTTCCCCAAATCAGAAACTTTCATTTAATAGTATTTGCTGGGAGAATATGAATAACCTGCTTTGTCGTGTTGTTTACAGAAGTACAACTCATTTTTTTATGTTAAGCAGACAAAAATGCACAATGTGTTGCACTGTTCACTATACAGATATAAACAGGAGCATTTAATTAAAGAGTTTTAAAATATTCTGATATTTCAAAGAAATCCAAATTAACAAATCAATTAACAAGGTGTCGGTTGCTAATGAGTTTCAGTCAAGGTATTGACCAAAACATATAAACTTGTAGAAATTATATCAGCAAAAATGGTAGAACTTTAGGCATTCTTTATTTCTTACAATACAATAACGTGCAAAAGAACAACTGCACCGTCCAGTGATTTAAGAAACTGAGAAAAAACATACCCCTGCCCTATTGTAGCAGTCGTTTTGAGTAAATTAATTATTCATTTATTGGTTTATAATGAACAAATGCATCAATTCTTTCGAAATCTGGAGCTTAATAAATTTAAATCAAAAACTTCATTAGAGCAAACCGAGGCAATGCATTATTGCATAATACAAGCAGAATTTGTGTCAATCACTTTAAATGAATGTTTCTTTGCAGCATCCACTTTTCAGGGCCCTCGCGTGCACAAAGTCAGAGACGAGTCCAAAGCATTACGTACAACTTTATTTTTTTTTTACTGTACAAATTATTCAGGTTAGTAATTTGTTGCCACCACCTCCATTCTCTGCTTTAAACCGTTTAAGCCAAAGCATATCGGTTCTCTTTTGTCAAAAGTCTCTGTGAAAGAACAAAAGAGATCCATCAAACCGGTCCATAGCCCTTTGAAAAAAACACAGATTCCTGGGAAAAGGGAGGGGAGGAGGCTTTCGTTTTTATGACAAAACCTCTTGAGACCGAAAAACAAAAGGATAATGGCACAGAAGAACAAAAGGTAAGACCTCTTTACTCGCTCAATGCTAGTGTTCGATTCACATGAAGTGCATTTAAACCTACGTCAAACAACCACGAAACAACTCCATACAGCATTACTCTGTCAAATCTGTTACTGAGGTAATGGATTGTTAAGATGAGACCAGTTTTATTTGTTGAAAACACACAATATTTTTTTATTATTATTATTTCATCAAACTGATGGTTTGAAATGAGAAAAATCCTACTCCAAGTGTTGAAGTAACATTGTAAAAAATCTCTGTTCTGTTGTGAAGGCAAGTGCGGCAGCGTCCATAATCTCTTTCCATTATAATTGTAAATATAGCCTTCTGGGGTGGGTGGGCTGGGGGGGTTACAGTAAGTGATACAGCAGCCACAAAACATCAGGGACATGACAAACAGATGTGGGGGAGTCAAAAAATGTATCTCAACGATACAAATGCAAAAAACTCTGTTCCAATATGAAATGTAGGGCTTTTACTTCTCCGTGAAATGAACTTTGCTGTTGTCATGGCACTAAAAAAAACAAACAAAAAAAAACAAACATCCTCCTTCAACATATATGAAGCTGAAGAGCTAATTGGGTTTGAAATGGCATTCTGAAGGCTGCTGTAATAATGAAATGCAATAAAAAATTAAATCAGGTGAACTAATCAGATTCCAGACCACCACGAACCACGTGAAAAGCATCGACGAGTCTCCGAAACGGTACTGAACATCGCTTTTGATGGAGAGCTGTACAGAGGCTTGTCTAACACCTCGCTCAAAAACCTCTCGTAGGTCTTCAACCGAATTGGGAACGCGAGTGCGCGAAGGCTGCGCCATTATTTCCATCCTCGTTAAATTATTCAGAGAGTCTGATGCCCTGTGAATCCTGAAAAAGAGACCATCCCTATACGGGTAAAAATGATTCATCATAGGATAAAAAGGTCTTTGTACTGATTTGTGGCGAATCAGAATCATAACACTGCTATAATCGTTCCCATTTTTGTGTAGATTTAAAATTCAGGGCTGCGCTGTTTTACTTGCGAGTCACGAAATGATGTCCGTTATATAATTCGTGGTCGGAATACATGTCCATCAAGCTCGGTGTAGTGTCACGGTTCTAAAATGCATACTCGGTTAAAACAATGAAAAGTTTAGTACGCATATCATGTGAACAAATGATATGCAGGTTTTCCCAGAACTGGCACTTGGCTGTTGTATTGTATTGGTTAGTGCACTATTGAAATTGTTTTTTTTTTTTTGGCTGGCTCCAAGAGAATATTACAAATATAAATCATGATGGATGAAGTCATAACAGACTATTAAAAAAAAAATAATAATTCGTTCATAAAAATCTTCCCCATTGCTATTTTTTTTTTACTTACAAAGTCAATCTCTTTCTTTGCCCATCCATACACTCTACTCATACATTCATAATGGCATATATCCCCCCCTCCCCCCATTCCATTATCTCTCGCCATCTCTCCTCAGCATCACCAACAGTCTTAAACGATACCATCGCATTTCAACCACAGTTATTGGTCACTTTTTTTTAAACAAACTATTGAAATTAATGAAAAAAAAACGAAATGAAACGTAAAGTAAAAATCATGATGATGACAACGAAAAGAAAACAATTCTTGATTTTAAAACGGTCAGAAAAAAATGTGTGGAAACTAAAAACAAAGAAGAAGAAAAAAAGAAAACGGAAAAAACATTTACGCAATCAGCACTACGGTCCTTTCTCTGTCTGCAGCACATCTCTGGTCCAAACAGACATGCTTGCTTCCCTACCGAACTTCACCTCAGAAATCATCTTGAACTCAACAGACGGTTAATGGGAGGAAAAAAAAACCAAAAAGGTGTTACTGCACATACAACGAAATAAAGAGAGATGTCGGAGGAATGGGAAGTGTGCACGGGTGGTTTCGGGGAGGAAGCAGCAAGCTGGTTTGGGACCAGGCAGACGGCTCTACAGGTTGTCTCCCGGCTGGTACTGCGGCTCGGTGGCAGTGAAGTAGTCCTCCAAGAAAGACTGGATGTACTCGAAAGTGGGTCGCTCATCGGGGTCTTTCTTCCAGCACAGACGCATCATCTCATGCAGCGACTCAGGGCAGCCTTGAGGACATGGCATCCGGTATCCCCTCTCTACCTGCTCCAGAACCTCCCTGTTCACCATGCCTATGAGAAGACGAGCACAACAGTGATGAACATCCATGTCGAAACATGTGTCCGGCGGACGATCGATATGCGGTCGGCTCCAGAATGACTGGATCCTTGGTAAAGAGTCCATTGGCAAAAAAGAGACAGACTTATTTAATATGTATTGAGTAAAATGTAAGGATATTCAGGATGTACTAAACTAAATAAGATCTGCGGATAATACAGCGAGAACAGCGATTTGGAATGCGGGAGCTGTGTGTGCGCGAGAGAGAGAGCGAGATGCACTGTTTGATCATCTGTGGTTAATGTACGAGTTTTACCAATAATCTGTGACCACCATTTTATATGTAGATTGATTTCTCAAGCGCGTTCTTTCAGCATTACCTCAGAACTTCAGTAAATTTATGATTTGCTGTCTGTGTGAATCAAAGAAATATCTGTACTATATTGAATTGCATAGCATCGTATTGCATCGGGTTTAATCTAATCGAAATCGGATCGGACTGCTTCATATGTATCTTCAAAGGTATCGTATTGTTGACTGTGCAACGGGACGCGAATCGCATCGGCCTCAGTAATTGAGATGCGCGTCCCTCTTACTAAAAAACCTGAGTGGCCCCGACATCAACCCCAGTGAATACCTTTCGGAGGAACTGCGGAGCAAACTATGAAACAGGCCTACATCCCAGGGAGTCTCAGACCTCAGTAATGCTCTTGAAACTAAATGAGCATGCTCAATGGAAAGCTTCAAAAGAGTACCAACTTATTCTTAAGAGGCCAAGGTTTTGGAATAAGGGGTGCCAATATATCTGGAGCGTACTGTACACTTTGAGCTTACATATTTTAATAGAAGACAGGCCAATCATTACACAGCTGACAACATATTACCAGTAGCCTGTTTAATATTACTAGCATCTACTTTAATCAATAACTCCTACATAATTTACTCTAAGTGGATGTTTAATAAGCTGATCTCTGCAGCAGACACACTTCAGTGTGTTTTACATGTGCTGTCTAAGTGCCTGCTCGAAACCACCTAATGAGCGCTTTGCATTAGTTTAAGTGATCATTATGGTTTGTTTCATTCTGCTTCCTGACCGGCTTCATCTCGTGATGAAGGCTGCTGTCTAATATCTGACGCATGCCGCTCTTGATCGCTGATGCGCCGCAGCTAATGTTGAGCTAAACCCGTCACAAGCTGTCTAATGTGGAAGTTTAAATCCTTCACTGTGCATTACTGAGTACATGAATACGCACGGATTCAGGACATGAACAAGGAGTTCATCAATTATGTAGAAGCTCTAATGACGCTCAACTGATGGGAGCAGAAGGAATGTACAGGCGGAAAAAGATGGGGGATTTGTAGTCAAGCCTTGATCCTGTCTGTTTTTCCTGCAAATTCAGAATTTGCACATATGAAAAAACAAATGGAATGAAGTAGAAAAAAATTCAGCTATTTTTATTTTTGCCTGATTTACATCATATAAGTTAATAGCACTCAGAGTTGGGGAGACGCTTGACAGATGCTAAAATAAAAAATATCCATCCATCCCAGGACTCATTCACAATATATATTTATAGACTTTATAGTTTAGTTGTGTACAGTAATGATTTTTTTATCGCAACACCTGGAAACAGATGTTTTCGCTAGGGTCATCTCTGATTTTGATTCGGGTTTCGAATATAAATCTACAACAATCTACATAAAAAGTGCTTTTCGAAAAAAATATTAACTGGGATTTCATAGTGGTGCAATAAAAAAAACTAACAAAAAAGCATTCTGTTTATTATAATGGAAATTCCACAGTCATCCATAGCAAGAGACCAAGAGGGCAATACTGAGCGATGGCACCACCCTTGCCAGTCTATCACAAAAAATATTATCGGTGAGCTCATACATGTGAAGGCGGAATGTGTTGTGGGATGCAGCATATGCAGCAGTTATCTGTCAGGTATCTGTCGACTGAGCAAATTAATCAGTAATTGTATTCATTTACACAATCAATCAAACATTGGAAATAAATAGAACCAAAAGGAAGAGAAAGATGAATAACCCAGTTACTGAAGTAGCGAGAAGGATGTGGAGAAAGCAGCGGGAAAGCTTCAGGCCTGGCCAACACAGATGGCAATAAATAAGTACTGGTGCCCAGTCAGGTTTTTATTCTTGTTTTATCCAGATGGCAGCCTATGATCAGTCAGCACACACCCGCCATGATCCAGCAGGTGGCGCTCGGGAGCGCAATAAATTTGCAACAGGCCGTACTACTCAGCTCGTGTCCTTGATCAGGTATGACAGACAGCTTGTATTGAGCTGGCTGCTAGCAAAGGTGTTAATTAAAGTTGGGACACATTTCTATAGCAGCTGTCCTGTAGAGCAGGATGAAAAGAATTTAACTAAGCAGCTTAATGTGGTGGAACTAAAAAGCTCTAAATTTGGTCTGGATTCTGTACTGTGAAAAGTAAGACAAGAGGCGATGAGGTTGGTTTTATACTTGTATATATGCGAGTGTGTGGTATAGCTCACCTGGGTATGGCACTCTGCCCTTGGTGACAAGCTCGGTCAGCAGGATACCGAAAGACCAGACATCCGATTTGATGGTGAAGCGGCCATAGAGCGCTGCCTCGGGTGCTGTCCATTTAATGGGGAACTTGGCCCCTAGAGGAACACAGAGTTAGGGGTCAGAATGTGTTTTTTTTGGTTTTTCAACCTTGACTGCATCGAAAAGTGGTTCACGAGACCTCCAAATATTTATTAAGGAAGTTTCAAAGCTTATATATGATTCTTCTACATGCAACAATTTAGTGATGATACAATTTAACCTGTAAAAAAAATATATATTATTTTCTAATAAGGTAATGTTGCAATATTGTAAAAACCATGTACTATGAACATGACTACAAACCATCTAAAAGAACGTATCCGCAAAACACAGTCCTTCACCTGTCCAGAGGGAAGCCGCTTGGCTATAATGACTGTTTACAGCGAGTCTGGAGTTCAGAATTGAGCTGCTCTGTAATCAGACAGCACACCTGATCCTCACCAAGTCTGACTGTCTATATCGGATGGATCAGCTTCTATATGCGGTTTCCTTTCCAAAGATCCTCAGACTTGCATCCATTGTACAGATTTTTTTAATGAACAAAACCTTATAGTTCTAAGAACAGCACAACAAACGAGTATACACAATAAGATGTTCCATGGTGTTTCTTTACCTAATAAAATGACTTTAATACATGGTAGATTTCTCTACTTAACTGGCAGCTCAGTGTAATATAAAGAGTAAAAAAATATAAACACTTTCAAGAAGTGTCTTGTACTTGTTCATTTTTAAATGACTTCACACTTCAGCCACAGGCAGTCCCTATGATAGCTGTTACTTAACAGGTGCAGTCCAGAATGGAGGAAGGAAAAAAAAAAAATTATAGCTTTAATCAGGCTATTAGTTTCTTCCAGCAGGGGGCATTTGGAGACACAGTGAAACAACTTTTCTTCAACTACAGACATCAATTTCTAGTGATACTGAAAGATTATAAAAGCCTGGCTTTCGCTTGCTAATACATCTCTATAAAAACACTAATCGAATAAATATATACATGTATGTAATTGTTAGGCTGCCAGAATCTCACATAAACCAGGGTTTGGGCAGGTTTCAATTCAAATTTATGACTTTAAGACCATTAAGGATGAACTTGATGATGACATAAAAAAAAAAAAAAAACACACACAAATACGTTGTTAGCAACTGGCCTTAATCAGACCCTAAATTAATTTTTTAAGCCAAGTACCGCTAAACTTGCACTTCACAGCTGGGGGGAAAAAATCCGTTTGACGACTGTGGTACAATTGAAGAGAGATTCGCGCCAAAAAAAAAAAAAAAACAGAAAGCTGATTGCCTGCTGCGTGTTGGTCTCATTTTGTAGTCGTAAAACATTTTTTTTTAGACTTTTTAAAAACACTGTCATTAAACCAGTTAAATAATAATAATAATAATAATAATAATAATAAAGACTTTTAAGCAACCACACACAGACCTTGTCTTGCAGTGTATTCGTTATCCTCAATCAGCCTGGCCAGGCCAAAATCGGCAATCTTGCAAACCAGGTTTTCTCCCACTAGGATGTTGGCTGCCCGCAGGTCTCTGTGGATGTAATTCATCCTCTCGATGAAGGCCATGCCATCAGCAATCTGTAAAAAAAATAAATAAATAAATAAAATAAATAAAAATATATATTACACAATAAAGATTCCTTGGAGGAAAAGAGGGAAGGATTAAGGAAAACACCTTTCAGCAATTAGAGTTAAGGACATTAACAGGTTAATTCAATGACCTCTGTTAGGACTATTGTCGAATCCAAAAGTAGTTCAGCTCATTAGGAAACCTTATATAGCGACGCTACTCGCCATGTTAGAGCGAGGGTGAGGAAGAGGACAGAGGAAATGTTTGCCTGTCGGTGATGCATTGGGAATTTGGCGCTCATTTAAAGAGCTGTCCAAACGATTTTTGTTTATCCAGCGAAAGCTCCTTTCCGTGGCAGAGACAAGATACGGCGCTGGAAGGCTTAATTAAGCCAGTGTGGTGGTGGCAGCAACTTGAAGAGCAGTGAGAAATAGACAGAGAAGTGAGAGGAGGATGGAGGGGAATATGCTGGTTTAAGACAAATCTGTGCTGGCACATTAGAGCGAAGTGGTCCCTCGGGAGAGGAGGTTAAGTGTTCCGAGCGTTAAGTGGAAATGAGGATGAAGGCATGGGCAAGACCTGAAGATGGCGAAATGCCACGCTGCATTAAACAGTTGTGACAGGCAGACAGGGAAAAGAAACTTCTGCCAGACATTCCTCAGAGCTAAACTAGACAGCTGACTATTGACATGAGCAGCAGTAAACAGCTGGCTCTATATACGACATGACAGGTCTAAAAATTTAAACGAATAGAGCAAAGGAACTAAAGGCAAGAGGAACTGTGCGAGTGATCTACTCTTACCTGTGCTGCCATGTCCACTAGCTGGGGAAGTTTGAGATATTTGCCATCGCCTTCCTTCAGGAAATCCAGCAAACTCCCTGGAAGAGAAACACATCTATTGCATCACTGGTTTACATATTTGCAAAACTGATAGTCGTGCAAAAATGGAAGTACACAAAATCATCTGGTCCTCATCCCATCTTAAAATGAGGTAAATACAACCTCAGATGAGCAGCACAAGACATGGTACAAAGCACACCTACACTGCTTCTATAAAATTTTATAGGCTAAATAGCAGGTATGTGCTGCTAATGAAATGCCCTTGATTGAATAGTTATTAGCAAGTGTGACCAGATCTATGATAGTCAATGTTCAATGCGCACTTGCCAGCGATCAGCTTCAGAAAACACACTTGTTATTGCTATTGCTAGAGTGAATGCAGAATTAAGGACATAATAATGGTTACCTATTCACTCACCCACACAGAGCGCGATATTTATTATGCAGTGCGCAGACTGCTGTGTAATGATCCCTGCCAAAGTCTAGACGGCTACACCTGCGCATTAAAATTCACATCCGGTATTAATACTAATTATAGTGCCCCGTTCCTGCGTATATTACCTTTGCCCATGTACTCGGTCACTATGTAAATGGGTTCCTCAGACACGACGGCATACAGAGGCACAAGCTTGTCATGCCTGAGCTTCTTCATGATCTGTGCTTCCTGAAGGAAGGCCTCTGGGGACATTGTGCCGGGTTTCAGCGTCTTAATCGCCACCTTAGTAGTACCATTCCAAGTGCCTAAACCAGGGAAAGAGAGAGAGAGAGAGAGAGAGAGAGAGAGAGAGAGAGAGAGAGAGAGAGAGAGAGAGAGAGAGAGAGAGAGAGAACATTGGCAGTCTTATTTGCATGCCTTATGACTTTGAAATATAATTTGTCAAATCAATCCAGTCGTGTATTACTTTCATACATCAGCTCACTCTGTTGCATTATATTCCTTATATATAAAAGTCACAATGTGTCTACGTGAAAACTCATGTTTTCAATTAAAATGCAACATATAAACCCAGTGATCACAACCTTTTGAATGATCTGTTCAACGTGCCAGGACTACAAAGGTGGGGGTGAAAAAGTCCCCTATGACAACAGATACGTTACGATGAGCACGAACTTCCTCTGAATCTCTTAGGCAGGTTTGAACCTGACCAAAAATTCTTCTTAAGAATTCCTGGGATTGCATAATCTTTATGCGCCATGCTAGGACTTGCTGCAGTGTAGATTTCGAGAGTGGTGATGAAAGAGGTACGGGTGTTTACTATATCACACTCCTCAGCCATGATGCGCCTCAAACTGTTTATTAAAAACAGTGTTAAGCTCGGGATGTGTAGTTTAAATGGACGGCGAGTGAGGCTGTAATGTTTGTGTGGATTATCAAGGCTATTTGAAGTAGACCAGGGGAGTCCAAAGTCCAGTTCTAGGGCCAAATGCGACCCATTGACATGTTAAGTGGCCAACACTTTCTCTTTTAGCTTGTATCATAATTGGCCTATTGGTTAACGGTGAACTTTTCCCCTCACATTGTGTTAATAAATTTGGCTAAACAGCAAAAGGCTCTCTTTTCTCTTCAACTGCACATGCAAATTCATTTACAAAACAATGGTGAGATGGGGGGGGTTTCAAAAGAGCTAAACAACAGCAAAAAAAAAAAACTTCTTGCACACAGACCACAGAAATTCTAATGAGGTCTTACTGATGTAAAATGTTTGGGAACCCCAAAGTACAGAAGTCTGACATTCTCAAATATATTAGTGGTAAAATGGACCATAGCACTTTTGTAATCTAATCCCCGTTATGCCACAATGTAAATCCTCCCAACATCTCGCATTACAAAGCCATTCAAACATGCAGTTATTCTATGCTGGGTGCAAAAAAGTACAATAGAAGGTTATTTCAATATTAATGAGAACTGACAGCAGTTCCAAATGCATGAAGGAATGAAGAGAACAATGAGCACTATGAATATTCATGAGATCAGCCCTCCGTGGCCCTTCGTTGACGTCCTACAGCAATAGGATGGGCAAAACTTTTTGTTCCAGAACATGAATAGGGATTGTAAAAGCAGCACGACTCATTATGCGCTCAAAAGCACAACTGTTTAAATCCTGATCACTAGGAAAGACTGCAAAGAACCCAGTCGTTAACTCTTACCCATCCAGACCTCTCCGAAGCAACCTTGGCCCAGTTTGAGTTCCAGGCGAAGTGATTCACGCGGGATCTCCCAAGCATCTTTAGCCAGGCCCTGAGTTTGGGGCTTCACAGTCGGACAGACTGTAGTGAGCCTGTAACAGAGTCCGTCTGAATGCTCTAAACACAAAAATCAAACGGATAGTTAGGATAAAGTAAGTAGAAAGTGTACTCAGATGGCTAAAATAAGTGGAATTTGTACTATGTGCCTTGTGCAAAGTTTCACTATTCACTATTTTAAATGAGAGGGAGGTTTTAACTAGTGATGCACCGATCATAATTTTTCATGGCCGATTCCAAAACCGTTTTTTGTCCGATTCCGCAAAAGTTTGTTATTTTTTAAATCAAGCAACAAACAAGAAAGAATGTCCGTTTCGTTTCTCATGCAACACGTGAGAAGCTCAGATGAACAAACGCTCATTGTCTACACTTGTGCACGGCTGCCTGAATTCCGAATCATTTCCGAATTTTCTTCCAATATCCCATCGTGCACCGCAACAGTGAGATCGCGCTGCGTGGGATGAACTTTGACATGTCTGATCAGGTTTGTTGTGCCGAACGTCTTCGCTGTCGTCTAACTTGTCCTTCGCAGACATTGCAGTTTGCATTCTTCACGTCGTGCGCACAGATTAGGAAAAGCTACCACACAAATGGCATTGCTGCACTACCGGAAAAATCGGTAAAAAAAAAGTGAAAAATATAAAACAGCCGTTTGCCGATTTATAACGCATTATAAGCAAAAACCGTCCGGTTCCGGGGGGTAAAACCGGCGCATCCCTAGTTTTACCCCCCCTCGTCCACTACAGAGTAAAGATAATCCGTTACATATAATATACACAAAGTATAAATATACTAGCTTTAGTTTCATGTTTTATATACTGCTGATTTTCCATGCCTGTGTAATGTTTGACCAGTTTCTGCAGTGTCTCAAACTGGGCTCTTGTAGTGATGTAGTAGCCGCCGTTATCAAGCTTGCGGATTTTGTAGTGCTTCACATTGTCGCCCTTCATGTCATCCCAGTCACGTATGGAAAGAGAGTAGGCTCCTGGCAGGAAGAGAGAATTCACATGCATTTGTTCCATGCAAAACATCTTTGCACCACGCCCTATGCTAACACCACGCGCTGTATACATATACACAGTCATGTATCGAACTCAAAAATCAGCACAGGCGGAGACTCACCTTTCGTTGTCTCGCTCTCCCTGACCAAGAACGTTCCTCGCTGGTTTCCAGGAACCAGTAAGAGTCGCTCAGCATCTTTGCGTCCCATTTTCCCAAAGTACCATCTGTTAAAAAAATAAAAAAATAAATAAAAAATAAAATAACCTACTATTACAGACTGACTGCAGTATAGAAATTTGGGGAGCTTACAGAACAGTGCATGTGCAATGTTCTTTTTAGATAGAAGGTACGGACTCTAGGCTTCCTTTCTTCCAAACCAACCCTATACGTTCAGTTTTATTCTAATTGTACCGTAACATTTAACATGCGGATATTGAACTTGCAAATGTTTCTCACTGTAGAATACACTTTTGGCTTCTCCCATTAGGGGTCGCCACAGCGGATCATCCGCATGTTTGATTTGGCACATGTTTTACGCTGGATGCCCTTCCTAACGCAACCCTCCCCATTTATCCGAGCTTGGGCCTGGCACTAAGGCTTGTGCAACCCTAACGGCTGGGGTTGGTTCCCTGACCAGGGATCGAACCCGGGCCGCAGCGATGAGAGCGCTGCATCCTAACCGCTAGACCACCAGGGAACCTTTTCTCACTGTAGAATGCTGTACTTTAAATCCTTGGAAAATGGCCTTATAACCCTTCCCAGATTGATTGACAGAAATAATTGCTTCTCTAAGAACGATTACATTTTATTTTTCTTAACACAGCATTAAAGCAAACCTGAATGATCCAGACCAGCAAACTGCTAAAACCTGGGCTTTTATAGAGCTGGTCACACTCGCTAATGAACATTTAATTAAGGGCATTTGATTAGCAGCACATGACTGTATGTAGCCTTTAAACTCTATTGAAGCAGTTTAGGTGTACTAAGTATTCAAACTTGGATTTTCCATTTTTTTTTTTTTTATATAAATAATGAGTGTCCTTTGTCAAGTCATCTGAGGTTGTATTATCCTTATTTTTGTCCAACACAGTTTTAGAGGGATAGTATACTTAATCATTGTGTCCTAATGAACCAGCATCAGAAAGTATTTGTTAATTGAGACTTCAAAGCACTTTCGTAAGTCATGCTTCCAGATGCCGCAAATGTAAATGAGATCAAAATTACACCTGGTAAAACTGCAAAAAAATTCAAAAAAATGTAGGAAATTACAATCAGTGGTCATAATTTATCAGGTTCTATCCTTCAGCTTTAATTATTTAAACTACTATTAGGATGCCTTGTGGTCGTACAGAAGTATGAACATAGTATGGATAAATACAAATTAAAAATCACAATTGCCATGAAATCTGTTCGTTTTGGTTATTCCCCCTCCAAAGAGATGGGCTTGATGGTGTGATTATTTAACATGACCGCCATGGGCTAAAAATGAGTTGCACAAATAACCACTTTTAGAAATAAAAAAACTGAAGTTGCCTCTGGATTCGCTTATTACTCTTAGCTCACCAGTGTTATGCTTTACTGTGCTTGGAAAAAGCTAAAGCGTCCATGATTTCTCTCCTACACTTTTTGCCATTTAGTGGGAGGACAGCACAGTGACAGTGAATTAATGCATCCAGTGGAAAAGCTTAATGTGAGAGAGGAAGCCCTTTTGTCATCTAGTCATATGTACACGAGGGTCTTGCAAAAGCCTGGTTTTAATAAACTGCAGTGTGAGGCCGATCACACTCTTAATTACAGTGAGGGTAGAAGAGGCAGCTGAGGACATGAGAGCAGAAGGAGAGGAGTATCTTACTCTTCAGCCTGGATGGAGTCAGCGGGGGCCACATAATTGCTGGGAATGTAGCCCTTCTTGCCTGTGTTGATGGAACGAGCTTCCCACCAGTCTCCCTCTCTGTGAAAGTAAGCCAGCACATAAACAGCATTAATATACATACCCAGACAGCCCTGCAATGTTAACAAGGTCTGCCTGGGCAGGATATCAGCATTAATGAAATAATAATAAAAAAAATCAAATGCTGTAAACTGGGTATTCAAGGCATTTAAATAAAACACCATGACCAGCAGAGTGGACTGGACAGATAGCTGAACAGACGGCCCATTAAAGACAAGCACTAACCCAGATATTCCTTTATACCAGACAATGACAGATTAAAAAAAATAAATCCAAAATCCTGTTAAATTCAGTTTGGGCTACAGGATTATCTTTTAGACCAAAAACTAAAATCAATCAATAAAGCCCAAGTGACAGATAGGAGAGCAATGCACTCACGTGTTGTTGATGATCTGAAATCGATCGCCTTTTTTAAATGAGAGGTCATCAGATGTCCTGGCTTCATAGTCATATAAGGCCACAAAAAATGTCACACCACCTAAAATAAAAAAAAAAATAAAAAAACGTCTTCAAAAGGCATACAAGTGAATATTACATAATGCAGGAAAAATCTCAGAATTAAAATGGCAAGGTTCGAATCTTTAACATACAGTTGAGTGAAGGATTACACATGAAATTGCTCAGTGAAATCAGATGCAGGTATTCCCAGAGTTACGAAGGTTCCACTTACAATTTTTCTTCAACCCTACGATCAACTATAGCGATATCACAAAAAACAAAAACAAAAAACCGTCATTTTCATATGATATGTTGGGGCGCTTACTCTCGCCTGCGGAGTTCAGTTGTCTTGGTGTGAGTTTATATTTTTTCTGTATTTTTGGTGTTTCAAAGCCCAATTTTAGTTCTTGTCCGTCTCCTTTTTATTGGCGATGACCTACACTAGAACGTAGCCCGCCGGGCTTCCTGCTAGACTTGCGAACTGGTGCTCATGCCCTCACAGACGCTCCTGCACCTGCCCGTTGCCACGTACATACTGTAAAGTTTATACATTACAGTACTGTAAAAAAATGGCTGAAACCCAGTGGGCCAAACTGCATCAGAGTGAATAAACCCCGTCCATTCAGAACTACAGAACCAGACCTCCACTCTTTGCTCAGTGGTCCCAATGATTGTTGTTTCTCGGGTCAGATAAGGACAGCAGACACACAATCTACTATGTACATAATTCTGTATATAGTAGTGTGGATGGTTACCAAATATGAATACACTTTCCCAAAATTATGACTAGATGATGTTCATGAGAAGCAGAAAAAAAACCCATAGGAACCCATTGGCTTTTACTATCAATGTGTGATGCTGTTGGGAAAATATAAAAACATTGTGATGGATCCATTTCATGAATTCATTCATATTTAGTAACTGCCTGCTTGAAGTCATGCTGAATCTTGTTCTTACATTACTTACATTTCAACCTCATTTATCACATCTCATCTCTGTTGTGTTTAATGTTTACTCAGTCCATGCACCTTGGTCCACTGTGGTTTCGTTCCATTGTATACTGTGTGTGTGTGTGTGTGTGTGTGTGTGTGTGTGTGTGGTGTGTGTACAAAAATTTCCCCACTGTGGGACAAATAAAAGGTATATCTTATCTTAAGAATGTCAATTAAGCTTGAGTTGGGCTGCTAGTTTCTTTCTTTCATGAGAAATAAAACTAAGTTCATTAGAACACGTCAGAGGCAGGAACTAACGTAATTTTTCTGGACGTCAGTTTTCTGGGTTATAGTGGTATGGGTTAATATTGAGCTCCAATCGCAAAATGCACATAATAAAAGAAAAGAAAAACATCCACTTAAGGATTAGATACAAATAGTTACATGTAAAACACCAACACAGGCATGGCAGCATTGCTTTGTATTCCTAATATTAACCTACATTACATGATGTGTGCAGTCATTGGCAATATCAGCCAATTAAGCTTTTACCATTTTACAGGGCAGAAGTCGCAAAACGTTTTCTGCGTCTCGTGATTAAACCTTAACCATGCAAACGTTTGAATCCAAGAAGTTTTTTTTAAATGTCTTTTAGCACTTTTATTTATGTTTTCACTGACTGACATAGAAAGACGGTCCTCTGTGTCTCTGACGTTCTCCCTCTCTCCAACGCTGGCACAACTGCAGCCTTTTTTTTGTTTGTTTTTTTACTAACCAGCGTGTCATCAGTGGAAGTGTTGGACAGAGATAGAGACTGGTAGAAAAAGTCTGATATTTTCCGTTTCGGCATGTTTTTTTTCTGATGCGGAAATTCAATTTTTGCGCTTTAGGCGTCGCACACGTCTCGGTTTATTACGTCATAATAATTTTGATATGCCGTTCCTCACAGAACACGCACGTGAAAAGTCAAATGATGATTTTTGGTCGTAGTCTAGAGCCCCGTTTTAGCATAAATAACAGCTCCACAAAAACACCATGACCATTCCCTCTGTTGAAAAAGCTGAGAAACAGTTGGTCAATAGAAAAAATCTACAACTATATCAAAAGCCTTAAAAACTGTAAATGGCACAACTAATCTGAGAATCTGCCTCGTCCTGCCTTGTTCTAGGCCACAAAAATGGGCGATTTCGCTCAAATCCGATGAATGCGATCTATGAGAAGTTTGTAGATGTCAGACAAAGATTTAGTCATCAGCGCTTTCGTTTTGAGCGCCGACATGACATGGCAACAAATATTTCACTGAAAAGTGCTGAAAAGAAACGAGCGGAATCAATAGGGCTATTCAGAGTCGCGCCTGAGGAAATAAAGAGATACTCACGGAGAACAAAAACACATTAGCATCGCTCTTCTATTCCACGCATACGACTGTAATCGAGCGTGACATATTAGTACAGGATTTGCGTCAGCCGAGAGCTTTGCGAAAAAATCTTGGTCTCTGTAAAATATACTTTTAAAATGCTGCTGCAACAGTAATAAAGTCCTACTTTTTGGAAAATCGCTAGGAAATGACCAAGTATAAAGAACATGTAAAGTGGATAGAAATGTGCTTGTCTCCTGTGTGTACACTTGACACTACCAACGGCATTAACAACTTCCTAAGGAATCAGGATTATTCACTCACTAGGCGTGTTTTCCTGCCTATTATTTGACATTCCTGTCCTTTATTGTGCCACAATAAATGTGCGATTCTCATTCTCTTTCACAAATCAGCGGTCCTACTCGCTTCCTAGAATTTTAACTAAGTCCCAGTGTAGTGCCATATAAAGCACACACAATATGACACGCAACCCGGCCACTACTCGGTCTTTAAACTGGCAGCTGTTCTACACTGCGAGTTCACGGGACACACGACATGACCTGACCAAAATCCTTCGAAGACCCATCCTTTATTCTAAATCGTATTCTAAAAGTCAGCAAATAAAGATGTTGAATTGATAACATTTTCTCATGCGATCAGATATCCCGATCGACACCCACCTGTGACGCCACCAGGGAAGGGGTTGCTCACGGCCACTGTGGAGAAAGAAGAAGCAGCTCCTCCGAAAGGTGTGATGGTGGATGAGGAGCCACCAAATGGAGTGATGGTAGAGGCATGGCTGTTGTAGCTGCTGTTGGGACCCTTGAGAGCAGGTGATTGGCCCATCTGGGTGGGGTCTGGCCCGTAGTGGCCCATGTGGGTGGGAACAGGGGTAGGGTTAGGAGCATCTGGTCGGTACTTTAGCGATGGTCCTTTGTCTTCTTTACTCTTGACACAGCCCATTATGAAGCCTGTAGGGAGATAGTGAGAGGTTAAAGTACCAGGTCAAATCTGACTCATGTCCCCTGCTCTTTCAGAGTCTCATTTAACACCCAATACCTAAAAACACTTATGGACTTGTTTTAACCCCCCCCCGGTTCTCTTACTGGTTGCCGTCAGAGGAACATAAAGTCACAGTTTAACAGCCGGTCCATCAATTAAACTCTGACCCCTGTTCATGCTGACATAATGGTATGTAATGATTCTAGTGATAAGATCACAATTTATTGGGAGACAGACCAGTAATCAGATATAATTCACTCATAGATTATTCCTCTAAACCAGGGGTCACCAACCTTTTTGAAACTGAGAGCTACTTCTTGGGTACCGATTAATGTGAAGGGCTACCAGTTTGATACACACTTCTGAAATGACAAATTTGCTTAATTTACCTTTAATTATATGCTGTTATTAATAATTAATGATATTCATCTATGTAAAGACACATCATGTTGATGATTTTTCACAATAATTATCAACAATGATTTAACAAAGTAGGAAACATTATCAATATACAACATTTTATTTCTATAAATCGCTGCAAGTATTTACATTTTCAAATGATCACTTTTACAAAATTTTCACTAGCCACTTACAATTTTTAACAAATCATGCACCAAGTTGCATCATGTTTGTACAGATTATCAATTACGTAACATACAAAAGTCAACTTGGAGACCAGCTAGCTCTAATCTATTATGAAACATTTTTTTAAGATATTTTTTTTTATTGTCATTTTTAAATTCACACCAATGCAAGTGTGATTAAAAAAACAATAGCAACATATAAAATGATGCAGCTCACCGGTAAGTGGTGATGGTGAGCTATTTTTAGAAAAGGCCGCGGGCGACTCATGTGGTCCTTTCAGGGGGCACCATGTTGGTGACTCCTGCTCTAAGGCCATGTCCATAATTTTTTTTTTATTTAAGAAAACACATTTTTCTCTCTGTTTTGACCTTCTGTCCACATTAAGATGCCATTTCTAGTCAATAAATACGCAGCTTTTGGAAAACTCTCTCCAAAGTGGACAAATTCGAAAACAGCAAATTTTTTAAGTTATGTGATGGTGCACGGGAAGTAAAAAAGAAACTTCCGCCGGAAATGCAGCAGATTGAAGAGTCTTCCATTTTACTCATGCGCAGTACAGGGACGTAAGCGTTTTCAGACGTTTCAGTTTGGACGAGCAATTTTTGGGAAAAGCATAAAAACAATACTGTAGACGCAGAACATTTTTTTTGAGGTTATTCCAAAAATATTTTCCGATTAGTGTAGCGATAAGTTTAAATAATTCTGCAATCGTTCTCTTCACCCTATTCTACTTGGTTTACTTGCTGGATGATTGGGCAACTACTGCAGAAGTGATAAGGGAGACAGCCAGGAAGGTACTTGGTGTGACTTCTGGAAAGAGAAAGGAAGACAAAGACATAAAGGTGGAATGAGGAAGTGCAGGAGAGCATAAGGAAAAAAAAAGGTTGGAGAAACAGGATTGGGTTTGGCAGAGAGATGAGAAAAGTAGGCAGGAGTACAAGGAGATGCGGCAGCAGGTAAAGAGGAAAAGCAAAGGAAAAGGCATTTGAGAGCAGCTATTAAGAGGATGAAGAGTGGAAAGCTGGTTGTAACAGGATACTGGTAGAAGCATGGAGATGTTCAACAAGATTCTGGAAGGTGAGAGGATGCCTGAGGAATGGAGAAGGAGTGTGCTGGAACCGATCTTTAAGAATAAGGGAGATGTGCAGACCTGCAGTAACTACAGGGGAATAAAGTTGATCAGTCACACCATGAAGTTATGGGATAGAGTAGTGGAAGCCACGCTGAGAGAAGAGGTGACCATCTGTGAGCAGCAGTTTGCCGAGGAAGAGCACCACAGACACATTATTTGCTTGCTTGCATGTAGGATGTTTTGGGGACAAAGTGAAAGAGACCCAATTGAGATGGTTTGGACATGTGCAGAGGAGGGACATGGGGTATATCGGTAGAAGAATGCTGAAAATGGAGCCACCAGGAAGGAGAAAGATAAGGAAAGACCAAAAATGAGGTTTATGGGTGTGGTGAAGGAAGACATGCAGGTGGTTGGTTTGAAAGAGGCAGATGTAGAGAACAAAGTAGTATGGAGACAGATGATTCATTGTGGCGACCCCTAAGGGGAGTTGGAAAAAAAGGAGTTGTTCAAGTTTTACTCGTAATTGGGAATGTGTTATGGAAGAATCATGCAAAACCTTTTTTAGTTAACTAGACAAAGCAAGCACAAACCCTGCTTTAGCCTAGGTTCCAGGCTTTCCTAGCATCTGAACAAAAACCAAGGCGAAGAATAAACTGAATAAAAAAAAAACTGCGGTGAAAGAACATGGGGAAAAAAAACGATTCAAGCCGGTGTTGGCCAGTGATGACCTTGACCGCAAGATTCACCATTCTAAATAACATCCTGCCCTGATTGAAGAAACTAACAACTTCTGGTGAACTCCTGTTTGAAGCAATGGTATAAATGATGAATAGTGAAATCACTAGTATTACTTACACCCACATCACAGCAGTGTGAATTGATGATTAAAAGAAGCTGGTGATATTTTGGTGCTGAAAGCAGACATGTTGGTGTGCAAGTGGGATTTCCCCATGTCTTTGGCAGCTGATGTACAATAATACGGAAATATATAATGGATGACAAAGAATATACCTATTGGAAATATCTCTGAGGCTGAACATTGTACTGTTTGAAACCTAAAAACAGCAATACACATGTGACTGACACGATCATGGCTTTTGGAGAAATCTGACTGCCAAATTCAAAAGAAAAGAAATTAATAAAATCAATGGACTCACTGTACTTGGTGACAATCCCACCATTTGTGACCAAGAACAGAACCTCTGAAACACTAGAATATATATGAAAGGAGTTATGCAATCCAGATAACACCCATGCTGCTGCTTAGAGATTAAAATTAGACTGCCTGGGTGTTTAAAAAAAATAAAAAAATAAATAAAAACACTTAATTGCTAAAAAAGGCCACTCTAACATCACATTGTTGCAAGTCATGCAAACCTCCAACTAACACTGACTGACTGTGCTGTGAGATAAGAGAGAGACGTGTCTATTTTATTTATCCAACCACTATCAGGTGCACACTATAGAGCCAAAAAACAGCTGGATACATCAATAGCACTCATTCTGTTGAAGAGCCCATTACAGACTTTATTCCTCTTTACTGGTATGTCCCTCTTAATACTGACACTATAACCTCCATTCTTCAGAGAAGGATTGCCACTAGATTTCGGAAGCATCGCAATGGGGATTTGCCTCTTCATCCACCAGTTGGTGAGGTCAGCCAACACTTTCTTATAGGAAATAAATGCACCATGTACCACTGTTTGAATCATTGAACGTCGTGACACCAACTTGGAAAAGTAACAACATATGGGTGTGATAGTCAGGATGAGAGATGATAAAACTGGCATCAGTAGAACGAAGTGTGGATTGACGCAGAGACATGACAGATCCCTGCTTAGATGTATGAATGAGATAGATGCATTGCATTGACGCAGTGAACAAATCCCCCCCCCCATATGCCATATTTGTTGTACATTGGATTTGACAATTAGTCTTGCATTCCTTTAATATTAATATAATTAACAATATAATATTACAACCTTCACCATGAAACCATACACTAAACAAGTCCCAAAACACACCAGCTTCCATAAAGGTTCAAAGGAAAACCTCGAACATGAAGTGTACTACAAACTTGAAGAGCCACGTGGTGATTGAAGTCGAGTGCCCTGACTGAATGAAACATCCTGTATGTCTGTAGGGCTCCTTGCCCCAAATCTCCTGACCACTTACTACTCTACACGCTTAATCCTCCTAGTCAGACGGTCAGACAGGCTAATCCCTTACAGAACACGCTGTCCACCGATACAATCAGCGTTTTCCTTCAACAGTGAAAGCAGTGGTGACTCTAGACTGTACTACATCTTAGTAAACAAAACATGGTGATTCCTGATTAAATATAGAACATGGGTTTCCTGATTCTCACTAGAGCCACTAGAACAACTTTGTAAGCATGAATATGAACTCGGTTTTTATTTAAAAAAAAAATACCAACACTCAACAATGACTGATGCTTTGGTTTAAATCAAGTGCACGGACACTTGCAAATATAAAAGCAAATAAAGATATAAAACAATCAAAAAAACCAAAAAAAAGACATCCAGATGCAAGCATCTAATCACAGAGGAGACATTTTATTACTGAGAAATTCTGAGGAACAGCGTGATGGGTTTCAACTAATCTTTTTTTTAGAAAGCTTTGGATCAGATTCAGTTGTGAGCTATTACTGTGCACTGATCAGGCATCATCACAATTTGGCCCTTGTCAAACTCGCTCAAATCCTTAACCTTGCCCAGTTTTCCTGCTTCGAACACGTCAACTTTGAAGACAAAATGTTCATTCGCTGCCTAATATCTCCCACCCACTAACAGATGCCATGTTAAAGAGATAATTAGTGTTATTCACTTCACCGCTGATAATGTTATAACGTCAATGTTATGCCTGATCTGCAATAAAAGTTACACCGATAGTTTAGAGCTTAATAGTAAAGTTCTTGCTCCATCTTGAAGCATTTTGTTCCTGACCTTTTCAGGCTGATGTTATTTATCTGCGGTACAAATCTTTTTCAGCTCGATTTCTCTAGAGTTTTGTTGTTAAGTGTTGGAACTCGGTTAAACTCGTTTTTGTTTCCATTTGAATTCAGGAGACGACAGAAAGTGTGCTTTTCGCACTACATTTCAACTGAAGCTTCTGCCCAAATTGTACTATTACTATTGTAAATATTTATTTAGATTACGATACCATTTAAACTCTATGTGCATTCTATACATTTTATGGCATTTAGGGGACGCCCTTCTCCAGAGCGACTTACAATTATCTCATTTACAACCGGTTAATGGTTAAGGGCCTTGCTCAAGGGCCTAGCATTGGCATTTCAGTGGTGCTGGAATTTGAACAAACTTATAAACCATATGAAAATCCGTATCTTTTCCTTGCGTCTGAAAATAATCAGTTAGTAAAATAAAGTGTCTGATCACACACAGTGACTAACCACTAACTGTAACAAGCCTACCATGTGGCCAGGCTCTGCTGTTTACACAAGGCTTCCTAGCCCATTTTTTATTCAACAGAACGGCTCTGTACTTATAAGGCACAAGGAGTAACAGCACGTGATGCATCATGACTGGTACACTCCTTCTTAACACGGCCCTGAGGCTAAAATCTGGTCTATCAAGCTGGAAAGGAGGCACAATACACACAGAATGCTGAAAACCCTGCTTCTATTCATATGCCCACCAACAACACAGGACAAATAAAACTGAGCAGAAAATAATCCCTATAGATATATTCAGTGGGTGGGCTTTGGGTAGTTGCCACAAGGAATAAATATCAAACCATTTTTTTCATTAATCGCTATAATTGTATCATACATGTAGGCGTTTTTTTCTTGAATAGGATTCAATTATTAACAGCTCCATGAATTCCGCTTTGAATGTAACAGAAACTATTGGGTTTGGGAATGAAACGGTTTAAACCCACTCCTTTTTCAAGCGATATAAAAAAAACTGGATTTCAGAAATATTGGAACGTGTCTGTCAGGTGTTTCTTGCTGCCTGGGTGACTCCTGTTAAGATGAATAGCTCTGAATGACTATTTTTGGTTTGCCCTCGGCTTCATCTGTAAAGGCTGCACTGGTTGTTTAAAAAACCCACATGAAGACCAGAGAGCAGCAGTCAATGGAAGAAAAGCAGGCCATGCGAAGAAATGAGAGAAATACAGATTAGAATACAAACATTTATTTATTATTCGCAATTCCGACTTGTTTTTCCTCACAATTCTCTTTATTTTAGCCAATCGGGCAGCGTCACCCCCTCTGTAGTGCCAGAAAGCTTTACACATCGGAAATGAAATCGGCTACAATCGATAGAATCGCACGGTATCAAACTAAACCTACGACCCCTGAAGAGAACTCTGTCTAACAATCAGCTCTGGAGGAGACGGAACAAGCAGAGGAGCCTCGTTCATACACCAACGGCTTCAAACTTCAGTCCCACAACATGGTTACTGGTCGATGTACCCGACATGTTGGATGTTTATGAGAAATAAAGTAGGAATTGGAATTAGGCAAACTTTTTTTTTTTTTGTTTTTTTCATGGCGGCAACGGGCATCCGTCTGACCAGACTTTCTCCAAAAAGAAAGCAAATTACTTGTATATTTAGTAGTGCTCATTAATAAAGAAAAGTAGTTCTTATCCAATTATACGATGGAATAATTGGTAGAATATTCGATTGCTAAAATAATCGATAGCCTAGTGTAAACAGAAAGGTCGATGTCGGGCCTGCCATAAATACAACTCTGTTGCAGGAACTTAACTACTGTAATTTCCGGACTATTAAGCGCACCCAGATATAAGCCACACCCACTGAATTTTACAAAGATTTTTATTTTGAACATAAATACGCCGCACCTGTCTATAAGCCACAGTGTCTACATTAAAACGAATGAACTTTACACAGGCTTTAACGAAAGACAGTGTCTGTTACATGGCTTGTATTTAAACAGTAGCCTACCAAGAAAGTCATTGTTCACCATCTTTCTCCTTCCGTTCACAACTATTTCTCTCGGGAGTTTATCTTTTGGCATCGTCGTGCGTTTAAAAATCACCATCGGTGAAGCTTTTCTCCCGATGCCGTGCAGCTCAGAACACAGATGAAGTGTGTTTTTTCATGCCCGGTTGTTTTCAGCGTGTGATTCGCATTTCCTGTTGACAGTCCGAGTGAGCGGCAGGTCAAACGTCAGAGAAACCGCATCCATATTTATGATTCAGTGGGAGCGCATCTGATTTAATATAAAAAGAGTTTCATTGGTTCACCTGAACCTGTTCGGCAATTTCATTGGTCTAATGTTATGGGGCTCAGTTTTTTGGCTTGAAGTTTGTGAAACCGGGAAAAACCCCGGAAAAATCCATAAAGTAGCCGCTTCGTTGTTTAAGCCGCGGGGTTCAAAGCGTGGGGAAAAAGTAGCGGCGTATAGTCCGGAAAATACGGTATATGACTAGAAAGAGCCACAATGGAAAAAAAAGCTTTATATTTAATGCAAGTGTGTGATCTGAATGAATTGATGAGGTGTCAGTTTTATTTGCCAATGCAAGTAAAATAGGCCCAGGTGCACTGTTTTGGAATATGGAAGGATTATATATATATATAAACCTTTATACTAAAAAGAATACTTGAATAGTATAAACTTAAGCCCTATCTGGACAGGATTAGAGTTACATGTGGTCCTGGGGTTATTTCCTATTTCACAGGCGCTCCACTGTGACTATTTCTGTTCCAACAGGCCACATTCCGCTGAATTTTTACCAAACCCGTCCCGTCTGGATTGCACGTGTCTAAAAATGACCCTCCTGAAAAGACTGGGTGCTTTGTGTATGTTCCATGATTGATTGTATATCTATATTGTTTCATACCTTGGGATGCCCCAATGTGAACTAAGAATCTCGCACTCTGGCTTGGATACAATAACGTAAAAGGAAACCGATCCTATATCGGTGTGCAGCAAGCGTTCAGATTTGTAGAAAACCTAACCAACCAGAAACTCAATCTCCCCAAGGTCAATTTATTGCTGTCCGGATGCTCTTATAGCTGAAGAGAAGCAGAAAAAAAAAACGTATTACAAGCTTCCTCCGGATAAACTAATCCCATCTGAATAAGGTTACAGTTTTACAGCTTTACTGTTCTATTATTTTGTTTCAGAAATGGCTCAAACCAGAATATGACATATCTGGTGCTGTTAACATCTAATGAGTATTACAAGAGCAGCAAGTTTATAACAAGTCTAGCACTAAAAGACTGCGATATACAGTCAACCCCCGATAATTTGCAGAATCTGAGGGGTTCTCGTTTGGAACCTAACTAACAGCAAGTTGCGGATTATCTTAAAATTCGTGGGAATCCGCAGCGGGACTGAACGTTCAGGAACGATAGGAATAACATTTTAAACTCTGTTTTCACTAACAAATTTCATAAAAAATTTTTTTTGCACATTAGCATATTTAAGAGAAAACATCTAGATGAATTCACTAAGGAATTTATGAAATTTGTCTTAGAAGGTAACACCCACAAGTTCCGGGGGACCCACTGTATGTTAAAACCAGATTACAATATTTTAAAGGGATTTTAAAATTTGTTTTACATTTGTTATATAAATAAAAAAAAGAAGAAAAAATAATTAAATAAATAAGTCACTATTTTCCATTATGCTTCAAAACAGAACAAAGATTCGGATGCATCAACAACTATTATCAATAGAACAGGACGACAAATGTCTGATCATGAAAAGGAACTGTACCGGTACATGGACGATACGATAATGGTGTAAAAGAGAGCAATGAATAATATCATTAACACGTTTACTACTACGCTCTTGTGGAATTGTTTGGGAACGCTCAGTCCTGTGATCTCCGAAGTGGAAGATTTGTCGCTTTTTTTGTTTTTGATTCTATTAAGCCCTCATTTCAACAACAAACAAATCAATCTATAAGACACTGAGAATAAAGGCATAAATAGTACAAGTTGTCCACAGGGGTTGGAGTCTTACAGTCAACTTGTAGTAAACTCTTAGGTCAGATACATAAGGACATATCCGAGCTGGGTATAACGTGTATCTGAGCTGGCGTATGACTGCGCACTGGGAGTTACTATTACAGGAATGTCCGGTTGACTCGAAGCATATATGTGACTAAATAACAAAAGAATAATGAAAATGATATTCCCTACAGCATTTCCATGCATTTCCTGATAAAGCCTCAATTCCATGAAGCAGGTTGTTAATGTCAGTAATTTCCTCTCTACCCTATAATCTAATACTTCACTACTGTTGAGGCACTTTAGTAGCGTAGTGAATAATCTGCACCCGGCCTAATATCACCAACAACTAGCCTGAGACCTAGAGAAATAATGCCCAAAACATTTCATCCATTCCTCAGGGGGGGTCATTATTATAATATCGAGATGCTAGTTTAATCGAAAAACCTTAATTAAAACCATGAGTGAAGCCCAACAAATGTGAAGTAACATTAAATAAAACCGAATGAGGTAACGGAGGAAAACTATACGTGCTTCCTGCAGTCAGTGTAAGAGGAGATCAGTTACTCATTACTGAGCTCTATATACTGAGTCATAGTGGGTAGCTTCAGATCACTCTGACGCATATCACAGATAATAAACCCCTTGTGAAAAGGAACACAGGGAAGTAATGAAGTTCAAAAATAAAAATGGACTTCAAATTTCTACGTTTTTATACTCCAAGTTACAATAATGTGATAAGCAACCGAAAGTACTGTTCTCGCAAATCACCTCGACCTACATAAAGACCCGTGAGTGCACTTGAGGTGTGGCAAACTGATTATTGAAAATGATGCTACACAACAGTCAGACCATTTTATAGCATTATTGTTATAATAGAGTTAAACAGACGAACAACTGTTTAACGCGACGCAAAATGTGCATCTGTGGTGGCAACGTTGCCAACAAGAAAATACTAGCGAACAAATAAAATAAAAAAATCTGGCTACTTCATCCACAAAACCAGCTCTTCAACATGTATACTACTGATACATACAGTTGACTAGAAGCTACAGGAAGCAATGTCTGAAGCAAATGCCTAAAAAGTGCAAAAAATGCCTAAAAAGTTTTCAGGTGGCTCCTCTCCAAATGTACAGAAAGATAAAAAAAAAAAAAAAAGGATGAATTCTGCTGCCGAGATCATGAGCTGCATATTCAATAAGGTTTAATGAACCCATTCCAAAAGAAGTAATTCAAACCCAAGCCATAAATCTACCCCCATCTGGCTTGATCATTAGGCTTGTATGTTTCGGATCGTGAGCAGATCCTTTCTTTCTCCACACTTTCCAACCTTCCATCACTTTGGAAGGTTCCATACTTTGTGTGATGCATCGCTTTATGTAACTAAATTCTAATTTGGGTTTTCTGATTTTCACTGATCATGACTGGTACCTTCATTCCCTGCTGCTACAAAATCTTTGGAAGGGACTGATTTCATGGTCTTGCCTTTGAGTAAACTGGTGTACAAGTTTACTGTTCAAGGTAACTGTTGATGCTCTGCGAACATGTGACACGGAGCTGTGATCTTGACAATGGAGGGAAATAAATTGACTGCATGTCCCCAAGAGACAAATTCTAAACTATATACACACACAGAGAGAGAGAGAGAGAGAGAGAGAGAGAGAGAGAGAGAGAGAGAGAGAGAGAATAAGTGACTTTTTTACTTTGCTAGCATGAACATTCATTTAAGACATGCTTAAAAGCATAGGAGGGTTTGAAGGGTTCAATTAGTTAAAAATAAAATACATGAGTAATGAGATGATCAGGTGGCCATAGACTAAAACCAGCTCAGATGCAACAAACTATCATATTCCAAATTTAGGCATGAAAGCAGTTTACACCATTGTGACTGGACGGAGTGAACAACCGATCCTTTGTAGATCCGAGAATATTTTAGCGTTACTCAGCTCAGAAGACGTTTAGCAAAAAAAACTCTTGAAATCCAGCTTTTGGCGAATGAGAGGCGTGTCATTTTTCTATTTTTAACTCGAATACATCAGGTGATAGCAAGTCATTTGGAGCAACTGCTTCAGAAAAGCCATGTAAAGGGGCAGCCAGCAAAGCAGAGGCTGTATGACATGATTCCTTGACGGCACACAGCATGAGCCAGTTATCTAGCTTTAACCAAAACATTTGGTCCCAAGCACAAATTAAAGACAAAACTATACAATCATTAGCATCTAAAGTGACATATAAAACAATGTTATTGTGTAAACCTCATACAGCTGAATTGTACAAAAAGATCCAGACTCATGCAGCAAATGACGCAACATGTACCTTAATTCTAGGGCTGAAACGATTGAATGAATCAAGGCGAATTCTGTTTTGACGACGCACTGAGCACTGTGTTTCCCCACAGACTATTATTACTGACGCACCACCTGCTAAACTCTGGACAGGTAAACACAAGGTGCTGCAGAATGGGAGAAAAAAAAAAAAAACGAAGAAAGGAGAAAAAAAAAAAACGAGGGCTGTGGAAAAGATTCAGCAATTTTAGCAAACAAAAAAAGAGTGAACTGCTCTAAAAAAGGACACAAATTACTTATATTAGGGGACCCGTCTCATTTTCTCCTGAATATTTAGTACAGATTTAACACTCTACTTCATCAGATTACTCAATTAATCGATGGAATAATTGCTAGCGCTTTTTACAATAGACATCATCTCAGAGCAGCTCTACAGAGATAAGGTCGTATAAAGGAATGTGTACGTTTATTGCCCAGGAGTTTGTTCCTTCGAATTGTTTATCCTGTCCTGTAACTGTCACAAGGGGAAAAAAACTCCCTACTTTCCCCAGACCTACAACAGAATGTGCAAATAAACCGTGTAAAAGCCTTCAAGCCGGGCCTGCCTTATCAGTGATGTCAGTAAATAATGGCACTCCCTGAATGGGAGTGTCAAAAACCGTGTTCCACTTCTCATGTGCGCACTTACAACGTAACCTGGAAAAAACGTCAAAAAAAAAAAACCTTTGCATGATTATGATGAGCAGTTTTGTTCGACACGTCCACACAAACCGAGTAAAGCCGCTTAACGCTGCAGGAGCGAACAGAGCGGGTTCTCGAGTCCAACACATGGCCGAGAGAGAGCTTAAACCTTGTATGCGAATACACACACACACACACACACACACACACACACACACACACACACACACACACACAGTGGATACCACAAGAAAGCACTTTCCCCGTGCTGGTAATAGAACACAAAGCAAAAAGATTAAGGTTCAGAAGCCACAGGCAATGCCTTACTCAGTACACTCAGCATGAGTGTGTGAACAAGTACAGACAAGAACCCAGGAATCAGATAATGATTTAGGATGCTTTCACACTTGGCCTCAAGTTTTTCTCAACTGCAGGGCATGCTTTAGATGTAATCCTGTGAGATGCAGTGTCTTAAAAGAAGCTTTGGCTGCATGTTCAAGATTAAAAAAGAAATTCAGAAAAGAGCCAAGCGTATTAAACAAAATCTGGGGTTCACGCGAGTGTTTTTCCGTTATGCGATGTAACCTAGTGCTTGACGCATAGCAGTGTACCCAAGAACTAATTTCTGTATACTCTGGTCACTGTTCAAGTTTGGAGACAAGAAAACTTCTATCCATCCAGCGGTCGGGATTAAAAACTCAAAACGAAACAACTACCTACACCTGTAGCTAAACATGGAGGAGTCCATGAGGCTGTAAACCATTATCTGGGTGAAAATCACATAATATTGAGACCCAAAATAACGTATGCTGCTTTCATTCCACTTTTCGCTGTAAAAATAAAAATAAACCAAAGCCAACGTGGTTAGATTTTGACTTTGAAGCTAGACAGCACAACACAGGCCTCCAATATACATCATGCTATTATGTAATCTAAGCCATAGTCTTAATCTCCTTAATACCGCTGCCAGCCACATGTGCTCTGTAGACAGTCACTCAGTTTTTAATCCCGAACCAGCTTTGCGTGCGAGTTTAAAGACCCTCCGAGACTGCAGATTTACTGTCACTCTGGTATTACAGCTGTTCTGCGCTTCTGAAAACCGAGACCCTGTATAACAAACGGAATCCTTCGTTTCACAGCACTCATCCGGCTATAAATATCGTTTGCATTTCGATCGGACGGCCAGTGCCGACGGAGGAGCGGCTTCGAAAACGCCTGCGTTCGTAAATGGAAAGACAGGGCGCGAACGCAAGGCTTTCGCACGTAACCCCGTGAATTAAGCTGCCGTTCTCGCAGCGCTGCAGAATCGCCGTGGCATCCTGCCCCTACTGCCAATCAGAGCCAAAGAAAGTGGTAGGGGGACTTCCTTCCGAGTCCATTCAGACCACAAAAGCCACCTGCTGTGCCTGTCAAAAGCTAGAGCGATGGGGGAGAAGGAGGAACACGAGACGGAAGATGAGAAAAAGTTTTTATATATAAATAAAAAAAAAAAGAAGAAGAAAGGAACCATAACATTTCTATAGTAAACAGCAATATAGTAAAGCATTATAGTAAAGCACACTTGACAACAACATCTCAATCTCTGGTACACTAGATTACAAACTTCAGCCTACAACTCGAGAGGATTTTTTTTTAAAGCACAAAACAAACCTGGAACAAAGTGCTAGTTTAAGTGTCTCAGTGCCAGAGGAGAGGAGAGCCATGAAGTATACCTACCTCTTACCCTGATTAAAGGTGGTACCAGTCATGTTAAACGAAACTCTGTGTACAATTTGAAGCTCTTATCATTCTTGCTGATTACAGCCCAACTCTAATCACCATTAATCTGATTTATTGTATAGTACAGGCTTGTACAGGCTTTCATACTCCAAATTATAGATACAATGCTCATCCATTCTTGGAAAAGCTTTTTGTTTGAGATGATAGTGAGATGATAGTAAGATGATTCAACCACCACTAAGCCTCCAGTCCTTAATAAATCCAGCACTTGCTTGTATCTTATCGGATTCAAAGTGAATTCAATTTAATTTTACCCATGCAGCGCTTGTTAACAACGGTTCTGATACCAACCCTGCATCTTAGTCCAGTGGTGTCCAATCCACTTTTCCACAAAGGGGCAGGTGTGGGTGCAGGTTTTCATTCCAACCAAGCAAGTCCACACCAAACTCTACCTGTTTAACTCTAATGAGGTTCATTTTCAATTATTCCCCCTATACTGCCCACTTGTACATACAAATGTTGTCTATATCTCTTCATAGGTGCAAACGCTTGGCAACAATGCTCCTTCCGATTATGATTCTGATGAAGTTAGAATGTAAACGTTCAGGGCCTAGAAGTTTGGTCGTTATAAGATTATCCCTAACGAGATGGTAAGCCGGTACGAAGAAGCAACCTTGAGATGAATCAGACTCAAATGTAAACCCAGTCTCATCTGGGTGCCACCGAATGGCCATTCATTAGAGTTTTTTTTCATCGTTGATGTGTACTGTTGAGTGTTTTTTCTTTCTAATCCAGTGAATGAAAAATGGAGTCAAACTGAATCTGTTAGAGGTGCAGAGAATTGGGAGGACAGTCTTCCAGTGTACTGCTTGTCTAACAACAGAAACAAAGTATCCTGCTGTAAGGTTGTCCTCCTGGAGTCTTCGTGTTTAACAGGCGGACAAAGCATTCAATGTTTTGTGTGTGTGTGGGGAATGTATGAAATCTCTGGCATTGAGCAACATTACTGCTACAAATCTGGACCTGAAGGGTGAATCTTGAGGAAACCCTCTTGGGAAATGGAGCCAGGCCTGAAAATGACATGAGGTTTTTAAAGCTGAGAAAGGCACTAAACTAAAAGTGGAGTGCTGTCCCAGGCCTTGTGGTTTACTAGGCCACGGAAATAAAAAAAAATTGAAAATAAAAACTGAGAAAGAAATATAAAGAATGAAAATATGAGAAAGCCACGTTTCATTCCAGATAGCTGAACGCCGTGTGCCTCAACTAATTTCTTCCCCCTCTCTCCAAGCACTTTCGACACACCGTGGAACATGTAATCACAAAATATTACTAATTTATCAAATCTATTACAAAATTAAAAAAAAAAAAAAAAAAGAGTATTAACTCGTAAAAAAAATAAACAAATAAAAACAGGGAAATCTCAAAAGACTTTAATAGCCCAATCCAATTTCCAGTCTTCTTACCTTCACGCAAACGTGTCTTCCTTTATTTTCATACGTCTCCAACGACTTCCACACACTCGGGACACTCAGGATATGGAGGGGAGGGGAAAAAAACAGGGAAAAAGTGCAACTTGCTTTGCTAGACAATTAAAATCCCAGCCAGGCGCCGTGTCTCTCCCATGCTTCACATAATAATCAACCCCAAACTGACTGTTATTGTTCCTGCTTATGGGATCCGTTATATAAATCCGGTCGCGTCACTAACACAAGAGGAGAAATGGAGACCAAACAGAGATAGAGAGGGGGGAAAAAAAAACCTTTAAACCGGAACCGGTAGAGATCGCATGGCTACGCGAGGATGACAAAAAGGCAGACTGGTGAACTGGGAGCTCTTCCCACAACCCGGACGCCTCTTTTTTTTCTTTTTCCCTTTTCCTTTTTTTTCTCCCACTGGCCCGCTTGAATCAACTTGCACCGATGGCTGAGAGCCAAACCGCTCCCTGTCCCCTTGCAGGAGTGTGCTACTTCGCCTGTGAAATAATGGCTTCTAGCACGCACGCTAGCGCACTTTATATTCTTTATGATGGAATTTGGGACCGAGCCAGTACATCCAAACAATATGGCCGCCTCGGGAATCTCTTCCGGGGAGTGTGTGTTTGTGAGTGTGAGTGTGAGTGAGAGAGAGAGAGAGAGAATTTGTCAGCAAAAATTGTACAAGCGCTAATTTAGCAATTTTTTGTCGCTTTATTCAAACGAAGAGTATTTTAACGCGGGGAAAATACCAGTAAATTGTTGAATTAGGCTTTTGTCGCCCCCTGGCTGTGGGTCCTATTTAATGAAATAGCTTTTTCCTGGTTTGAAATATCTTTTAGACACAGAGCGACATTTGTGTTTACACACTGTTCAACATGGCACCTCAAATTACTGTTCATGGATACATCCTTCATAAGATAAAAAATAATGCTATATTCAATAATCGCACACATTATGCAATGTACATAATTGCGCATTTTGTGTCTGCTGAAGAACCAAATGTGATACCACCACCATCATGCTTCACAGTGACATGGTTTTCGGATTTCATGATGTGTGTTGGTTTTCCACCAAATGTAGTGCTTTGTGCTACATTTTTAGACTTTTTTTTATTTTTTTGCGTGCATTTATTGTTTTTTTCTCACCATTCTTTCTATAAAACAACTTTACCATATAATTCCACTAAAGACACTAGGGTGTAAAGAAGGCGGTAGGTGTAAGGATTTTAGTTACTGTCAGAGTAACTTCTTCTTCTTCTTCTTCTTCTTCTTCTTCTTCTTCGGCTGCTCCCTTTAGGGGTCAAAAAAACGGTGTCAAATCTTATGCTCAAATGGCCGGTGTGGGTGCAGTTTGCAACTAATTAAATAGGTGAATCAGGTGTTGCTTCTGTTTAATTGGAATGAAAACCTGCCCCTGCGCTGACCCTTTGTGGTTAAGATTGGACACCCGTGACCCACAGGAAATTAAGTAGCACTGGTAGTGTGTAAGGAATTGTTAGCCTGCTTGTCTGTGACCAGATGTTTCTCTAACAGAAGACATCTGATGTGATTTTGTAAACCACCATGATTGATAAATGTTCCTACTAAAGCAAGTAGATTGTTGCTTGTGATGAAATCTGTTGTTTCACCACGAGGAATGAATTACGACTAGATAGTATCCTCAGGCTAAGATGACTCGAGTTCCATCTGTCATTGAGCCTTAATTCTATTGTCACTCTTCATTACCAGGAGCATGTGACCTGAGCAATTGATCAGACCTTGAACTAAGGGGCAGAGCTAAGAGGCTGCATATTGGAGCTCTATTTATTAACTTGATTGAACTGTGAGGTTAAAGGCTGCATATTGGAACTCTATTATTTTACACTTTAATTCTGTTTCTACCAACCAATGGGATTATATCCTTCTTAGGCACCTTAAGCACACCTTCTTAAGCACCTCTTAAGCACACTATGGTGTGTTTTAGGGACCAGGTGACGCTTATTGGAAGAAGCACATGCAAGAAGAAAGAAGGAAAAAGCTTTCTGGATGTCGATGTTATTATATCACAACAGTGACATTGCTCTTTCTCTCCTTTATAGGCTCCAATCCTTTTGTAATTAGACCTAGGATGGTTATATCACTGCACCTAGACATGATTTCAGAGCTACACTGACACACTCGTTCTTAAACATAGATTTCCGGAGGGAGCTTCTTAGACATCCCTCTGGGGGGGGTTTGTAATTACTTTGGCGGCTTCGATTGTGTTAAATGGCAAGCTGTAATCAATAAACAACCTCAATTCACGCACCAACAACACACTTTCTCCAGATGTGTAAGAACAATGTACATCATCAGAGCAATGTCATCATCTGAAGATGTGTTTAGAGACAGTCCGTGGTTCCCTTGCCTGTTGAAGCGTTTAATAACAGTGGAGGTCATCACAATTCAAGTAATCAGTAATCGTTCTAGCAGGAGAGAGAAGGTTTTGGGATTTGGATTGATGGGAGTGCTCTTTAAGAATAACGGCTTGTCTGACAGGCTCATGTAAAGGTTAGAAGTGTCAGATTTGTTTGTCATGTAGCATTGAACCAAACCATCACGGCTACATGTTATGAATGTAATTACTGAATTAATTTTTAATTATTAACAAATAGGAGATTATTGCAGACTTAAGTAATTGTATGTTATGGCTCCAAATACTGATTTTAATTCACATAGAAAGGTTGGACAAATATTTGGACACTGTTTATTGTTGTCAGTGGGGCTAAAAAGAATAGTTTGATTTTGTGATATAAATATGCTTTTTCCTACATGGCATTGCACTCACTATCAATTCCCACTGTTAGCCGAAGGAACAGATAGGTTGTATTGCGAATCACATTGTAATTCAACACGGCCTATCACAGCAGGAAGCCGTTGGTTCGAAATCAAATGACATTAGAAACGACATTGATTTTTTTTTTAAAAAGCACACAGAATAAATAATTAAATAAATAAATAATAATGTCTTACTGGGGTGGTGGGAGGGGTAGTCATGAATCAAATCAGGATGGCATTAGCACTTCAGCCATCAGAATTAATTGTGTATAATTTTTTATTTTATATTAAGTGACTACTTTTCAAAACTATATAGGACTGTGGTGAGACCTGAGATGTTGTATGGATTAGAGACAGTGGCATTGAGTAAAAGACAGGAGGTGGAGCTGGAGGCAGCAGAGCTGAAGATGTTGAGGTTTTCGTTGGGAGTGACGACGATGGACAAGATTAGAAATGTTAAAGAGGGACAGCGCATGTGGGATGTTTTGGTGACAAGGTGAGGGAGGCAAGATTAAGATGGGTTGGACATGTGCAGAGGAGGGACATGAGTTATATTGGTAGGAGAATGCTGAGGATGGAGCCACCGGGAAGGAGGAAAAGAGGAAGACCAAGGAGGAGGTTCATGGATGTGGTGAGGAAGACATGCAGGTAGTTGGTGTAAAAGAGGCAGATGTAGAGGACAGAGTGGTATGGAGACGGATGATTTGCTGTGGCGACCCCTTATAAAGAAAAAGAAGAAGTTTTCAAAACTATGTACAGTGCTTGTGAACAGTTTGGAAACACCTAGTCGTTTATCATTTTTAAAACACGTGCATTTGTCCTTTGTTTACATGCAACAAACTATGTAAAAGTCAAAAACACATCAGAAATGGACATTGAATGACTGAAAAGTTCTGTGTATAGATGAATCCAAATTAAAAAAATTTGCCTCTGAATGAGGAACTTATAACTTAAGACATAGAACAGGAGAGAAGATGTTGCCAGACTGCCACATACCCACAGTCAAACATACAGGTGAAAGCTTAATGGTTTGGGGTTGTTTTGGAGCAGGGAAGGTTAGAGACTTATTTCAGGTGAATGAATATTGAACCAACCTGGCTACCATTCCACAGTTCAACACCATGCAATGTGTGACATAAAATTCTAGAAGACCGTGTGCAGAATATATAATATATATAACTAAATGTTCATAGATTGAGCATAGAACAGCACGATTGCTGTTGCCACTTGTTGCAGTTTCCATTTTTCACAAAAATACCATCTAGATGTGCAAATCAAAAGGGGTAATCAACACTTTGATGTTAAATATATGTAGTTGTGAATAAGGAGTTTCTAAAGATATGTATTTACTAAATGGCTGATATACATGGTTCGTCTTTGCCCCACCTACCCCTAGGCAGAAACCGCTACAGCATTTCAGCTGATCCCTGTGCCCACTTTTAAGTTTACTAAAGAATTCACTAATTTTATGCTGCTACCCTCACAGCTTTATCAAGTGCCTTACATGCTTGCTAGACCTGCTAGACATAATGACGAAGACACCCACTGAGAAACGCTAGACTACATAGCCTGAGAAATGTCTAGAGACTGATTAAAGTCTGCTGTCTTGCCTTCCTAAGGAGCTTTTTTTTATGTTTCTAAATAAAACTTGTGTACTCACCCAGTTGTGTCATCTCTGTCATGATTTCAGCATGTTGGCGGATACATAGAACAGACTCGGCCAGCTGGGACCACTAGAAATGCTGAAGAAAGAGCTTAGACAAAGATGTGAAATCTATGCATATGCAATTCTTCCCATTTGCCTAAGACTCCTGAGACCTTACATTCTAAACAAGCTACAGTTAGTCCAGAATGCAGCAGCCAGAGTTCCCACAAGGTCAAGAAAATATAACCATACAACCCCAATCTTATTATTCCTACACTGGCTACCTGTTAAGTTTCGAATCAACTAACTATTGCTACTTACCTACAAAACACAAAATGGTTTGGCTCCCATGTATCTATCCAGTCTTCCAACACGCTACAATCTGTCAAGCTCTTTGAGATCTTAAAACTCCAGACTTCTAGTAGTTTCTAGAATAGCAAAGTCCACTAAAGGTGGTAGAGCATTCTCACATTTAGCTCCTAAACCTTGGAATAGTCTTCCTGTTCGAGACTCAGACACACTCTCCCAGTTTAAGTGCAAATTAAAAACGTATCTTTCTAGGAAGGCCTACACAACACACATATCATAACCTTGCGCTTGAGTACATCTGATCAAATGCACATTATCAACTTGTGCCGGCTCCAGGCACGTCCCACCTCATGAAGATTGTGGACCTTCAAAGAAGTGAATGCCGAACCTGCAAACATCCAGAACCATCTAGAGACGTACCAGTGCCAGCTGGATTCCACTTCATGTGGAGTTTGGACATTGGACCTCTTTGAGTGTTTAAAGGCTCTGGCATGGAGAAGCTGGTGTTGGATCTGTGATGATCTCAAATGTTGAGCTATTTTATGAGTTGCTCAGTAGCTCCTGGTTCCTTAACCTCAAATGACTGTATAAGACTGTAAAAAGGACATTACTCATAATCTTACACTCCAGTGCTCATGTTAGTTCTCACTCTCCAGTGTTCTGTATTGTTTAGGATTTATAATCACACCATATCACCCAAATGAGGATGGGTTCCCCTTTTGAGTCTGGTTCCTCTCAAAGTTTCTTCCTCATAACATCTTAGGGAGTTTTTCCTTGCCACAGTCAGCATGGCTGCTCATCAGGGATAAATGCACATCGCTCACCTTAACTCTTAAATTCTGTAAAGCTGCTTTCAGACAATGCCCATTGCGAAAAGTACTTTAGAAATAAACTTGACTTGACATGATATTCTTTATTTTCTTTATTCTATTTACTGTTAGCTTCACTATAATCAATTAATAATCCATAGTAATTACTAAACAATGTGCTTGAAAAATATGATTGAAATAAAATACTGAAGTAGAAATCGTATATATGCAGTAGAATACTTACAGAGCAAGGAACTTTCATTAAAGTTGTCATGTCTTTTTTATTTAATATATTTTAATTATATTTCAGCATTCTCATTGATAAAGTTATTTTTCACACTCATTATATGTTTTTAAACTCTGCATCATTATGCAGTATTTTGTTTATTGTTTTATAGTCTACATGTGTATTTCAGAAATATATTTTATAATGATTGATTGATTGATTGAATGATTGATTCTGTATTTATTATCTATATTAGATGTTATCTAACATGTAAATGAGTACATTTCATTATCATATTATTGATCTAATTAAGCATTTATTTCATGTTGTACATACATGCATAGTATGTACAGAAAAAAAGAATGAATCATAAATCTCAACCATATGCATGAAAATGTATTATTAAGCACAATTGTATAACTGTGACAGGTATAATCCGTGGCCTTGGGTGCAATACGGTTTTAGTCACAGTGACATGGTTATGAAAATGCATCGCAATATCCTTAAGACCCTTGAACTTAATGGCAGTTATACTTTATTATACAATGTTTTTTTCATTATTGTAATTTATTTGTAATATTGTAATATATTTTTGTCCAAAGTGACTAGTGAAGCACTGCAGGTCCAGCAGAGGTTCACTGCAATTGAAGAATTGAGTCAGTTATAAACAGATAAGTAAAGTACTTTTTAGTTCTATGTACTGTGCAACTAAAATAAAGGTAAATAGAATGTTATAGTTATAATGCTTAATGTCACTATGCAGTTGAAATGACATAAAGCTGCAATCTGTATTAGCATAAATTAGAGGCATTCTTTACTTGGTTTTATTGCTTGTCACAAAAATAGACAATTGTGTAATTTTTTTAATGTCTGGTGTTTTTAATTTGCAGGTAAAGAAACGTCAAGAACTGCACAAATGTTAATGCTAAAATGAACTCTGCAATACAGTTTAAAGTAGATTATGTATTTTTATACTGTGTCTATTAGTTAAAAAATGCACTTACCTTTAGCACAACCTGCTGGACAAATGTTTATTTATTTTTATTTTTTTTTTTCCTAACAATATAATACTGCTATAATACTGTAACTGTTAAAAAGAAAACTTTCAAAATAAAATTTGTATCATTATGTAAGATATGTACAGCTGGCAACAAAAGTGAGTACACCCTAAGTGAAAACAGCTGTATATCACTTAACCATGCAAAGCCACATGTGATATTTATTATGTTCATGTTTTTGTCTGCTTGACAAATCTGTGCAAATTTGTCTATCTTGTATAAGAGCAGTTAAAATGTGGTGCTTTGTGATACAATTCTCTCATACTGACTACTAAATGTTCAACATGGTCCCTAATGGCAAAGAATCTCTGAGGATTTGAGAATTAGAATTGTTGCCCTCCATTAAGATGGTGTAGGCTATAAGATGATCTGTAACACCCTGAAACATACGGAGGTTTTTAAGACGGGTTCCACTCAGAACAGACCTCGCAAGGGTCCATCGAAGAAATTGAGTTCTTGTAATGTGCATCCGGTGCAGAATCTGGCTTCAAAGAACAGACTCCTGAGTGCTGCAGCATTGCTTTATAGATTGCATAAGGTGGATGGTTTACTTGTCAGTGCTCAGACCATACACTGTACACTGCTGCAAGTCAGTTTGCATGGCCGTTGTCCCAGAAAGAAGCCTCTTCTGACGCTGGTTCACAAGAAAACCCGCAAACAGTTTACTAATGACAACTTGTCTAAGAGCATGAATTACTATGTTCTGTGGTCTGATGAAACTAAGATAAACTTGTTTGGCTCAGATGGTGTCCAGCATGTTTGGCGATGCCCTGGTGAGGAGTACAAAGAAATTTGTGGTGGTAGCATCATGGTCTGGAGCTGCATGAGTGCTGCTGCTACTGGTGAGCTGCGGTTCATTGAGGGAAACATGAATTCCAACATGTATTGTGACATTCTGAAGCAGAACTTGATCCCCTCCCTTCAGAAACTTGGCTAGACGGAAGTTTTCCAACATAATGACCTCAAACACACCACCAAGATGACAAGTGGCTTGCTGAGGAAGCTGAAGGTGAAGGTGATGGAGTGGCCAAGTATGTCTCCAGACCTGAACCCTGTTGAGCACCTGTGGGGCATCATCAAGTGGAAGGTGGAGAAGTGCCATGTGTCTAACATTCAGCAGCTCTGCAATATTAATATGGAGGAGTGGAAGAGGATCCCAGCAACAACCTGTGCAGCTCTGGTGAATTCCATGCCCAGGAGGATTAAAGCCGTGCTGGATAACAATAGTGCTCACACAAAATATTGACACTTTGGACACAGTTTTGACATGTTCACTGAGGGTGTACTCACTTTTGTTGCCAGCTGTTTTGACAATAATGGCTGTATGTTGAGTTATTTTCAGATTGCGGTAAATCTGTAATGCTATACAAGCTGCACATTGACTCCTCATTTGCTTGCTAAAATGCTGGATGATCCCCAAACTCACTACACCTAAAAAATGCTTTATAATGAGCCTTTTCTACGGATACTTAAAACCTTCTCTGAAACAGAAGCCATGTGATTAATAGCTTTGCAGTTTTTTTTTTTAAGATTCCCCCAGACTGACAAACTAAATGATTTTTATGTTAGATGGAACATATCTATTTTTCTTCACAATATCATCTAGCAATACCAACACAAATAATGTGATTAGATATTTTTATTTTTTTTATTTTTTTTTATTTTTAAATAGTGTTATACTTGCAATCCTTTATATTACATTAAAAACACCCCACCCCTTCACTAGTCACTCTTGGTAGTGTTATGTTTAAACTACAAATAGATGATTAAGCCAGATGAATAATTAGCATTTTAACCTGTTCAGACAAATTCTTGTATAAGAAGTCTTATTATCATATAACACTATGTAACATATGTTCGCCTCAGAACACACAACGTCAGCAATCACATTTGCAGCATAAATGTTTTAACCCAAGCTCATATGTGGGCTGAAACTATGAGTATGACTCATCCTGACTCATTTTTCATACCCCTCCCCTTGCTTCTACCCAACATTCCTGGACAACACTGAAGAACTCCACCTTAAATTACAACAGGGAGAGGAAAGCTGTGAGCCAAGTGATTCAAGTGGCCCTGATTAAGATTTTTAAATGCACTACTTTGCAATGTGTTCTATATTTATTAGAATTAAAAAGCTAAAATATCTCTAAAGCCAGCATATTTGAAGTTAATTAACCCTTAGCAGTCATCTATAAAGGAGCCCAATATCCATATAAAGGCTGTATAATTCAAAAGGAAACTCTTACACACAGTACAAGGATGTTTTAAACTTAAATGCATGATATATTTATATAATGTGCATGAATATTCGGCAAGATGGACATTTTTTGGCAGGATGCATGGAATGATCGGTGGTATGTTTAAGAGAAATGCACATTGCATGTAGGGGGGGTATGACCTCAGTAGTGTAATATATGCATGTTTTACCCAAGATTATTGTGCAAGATTTTTTTCAACTACATTTAAGCTCCCTGTTATTAGCTGAGCTGTAAATTCCCAGATCCATACTGTAGGTGCAAATACGCGTTGGTTCGAAAATTGCTTTCCGAGACTTATTTTTAATAACTACTGTATTTTCTTTATTAAGAATTGATTAATTTAGTAAAAAAAAAAACCCAAAAAACATGGTTGTCATGTCATATCGAAACCTGTTTCATTCACTTCTTGCAATTGGTCAACAATTTATTCCTGGAATTATTCTTATGAATATGAAAATATGAATATGAATTTTCAAATGCAGGACTTTGCAATGTGGTCTATATTCATTAGAATTAAATAGCAAAATATATATCTGAAGCCAGCATATTTAAAGTTAATTAAACCCTTAGAAGTCATTTATAAACGAGCCCAATATTCATATTAAAGCTGCATAATTCAAAAGGTTGTATAACCCTAAAATATCCCTAAAATCTTTTAGAGTTCTAATAGAACAGAAATATCATGAAATATTTGTGGCACTGGAAACAGATCTTCATAATTAATGTGAATTAGGGGACACCTTTACAACATGAAAGCAGAGGCTATGGGCTGTGACTATTTGATGATTTTGTCAATGCCAAATTGCTTCACTTTTAATCACGGCCGTGTTACGTGTCGTAAAAGATAATGTATGACGTTACGAGATGGTGGCCAGAGCTCCAGTTGTTCAGAGGATAATATATAATTTAAAAATCCGCAGGATCCCAAGCCCAGTGTTGGAGTACCCCCTGTCCTACACATTTGAGTGTTTTTCTTGATCTAACACATCCACTTCAACACAGGAAGGGGTTGTTAATTAGCTGTGAATCAATAGGGTTTGGCAGCAGCAAAAATGCTAAAATGTGCAGGACAGGGGGCTCTCCATGACCAGAGCTGAGAAACTGTGATTTAATACCTCCATAGAGCGAGTCGTAGGCTCACGTGTGCCCGCACGATGGCGCTCTTTATTCGTTTTTGGTCACACCATATACACCACATACGGGCGCAAGAACGCAAGAACGCACGCACACACACACACACACACACACACACACGCTTATACACGCGCGCACACACTGACGATGCAATACGCAACGATTCATGCTCTGGTGAAATCACGAGTGGCTTCTAACGTCACACTATGTCACGTTTAATGAGACGTCGCCGTGCATGATTGAATTATTGTTATCGAATCTCGTGATCCATTTGTCAAGGCAAAAAAGAGGGGATTTGGATTAAAGGGTTTATTGACTATATAGATTCAATTTGTAAATGCTAAGAGCTGCATGGAAAAAAAAACATGGATTTAAAAATATTTAAATGTTAAATCAGCACCGTGGAGTTATTTTGTACTTTTCATGCAATTAAGCCTGTTTACACGTAATAATTACATTATTTCTTTAAGAAAATCAGACTATAACTAATATTTAAGTAACTGAAAAATAAGAAATTGAAGGTTTTTGACCGAGCAAGATTGTATAATATTTTTTTGAGAATATTTGCGGTACAAGGGACAATTTGTTCTATATATACGATTGACAAATTTACATTTAAGCTTTTTTTCTTAAGTAGGGAGAAAATGTAAGCACTTTTAATTATCCAATGAACCAGTAAATACCCACTGAAGGACATTTTAAGAGGCTAAATCATGAACTTCGTTGTCAACCGTAGGCGCGTCAGCACCAAAGCAGTGGACAGCTCCCTGTGTTTCTTCTGGTTTGAGCTGAAAATATGGTGCAGTTTTTTCTTTCTCATTCTGTCAATTCCAATTACTTTATATACCATTAATCAGTTATATGATGCAATGCATAAAAATATATTTGAAGAAAAACGAGGATGATAATGCAATGTTGTAACCTTCCGAAATCAAGCTTCCTGTAGAATTGTAAAAAAAAAAACCCAAATAGAATAATAATAATAATAATATTAACAATAATAATAATAATAATAAGTATGTGTTTTAAATTGTCTCATCTTAAACAGTGGAGTTTTCAAGTGAAAAAGTTCCGTTTGAGGCGTGTCATAGTAACTTATCCGTCGATGAGGAAGAAATGACAGTTATATTCCGGGAGGATGGGGCTGATGACGTCTGAGGCATACTTAATGGGACTTATTGAAAAAAAGGGCATGAGACTCCATTCATGGATAAAAATCCGAGGGAACTGGAGGGGGGGTGAAAGTTGAGCGAAGAAGACATGTGGACGATCGAATAGGCCGTACACCAAGAGTCTCAACGATCATTTTTTTTGTTCGCAAATTTTTTTTGTTTGTTTGTTGGTTCGTTGGTTTGGTCGTATAGCAGCTACTTATTGTATAAAAGTCAAAGGCGTTCGAGCCCATCAGGAAACGGCGGTGGCGCTTCAGAGAAGAGGTGCCTCGTCTTTCTCTCTCTTACACACTCTCTCTCTCTCACCCACTCTCTCTCTCTCTCTCTCTTTCCATCTCTCTCTTCCTCTCCATCTCTCCTTCTCACACACACGCACACGCACGCTCAGCAGCCGCACCCGAAGCGCGTCCCGCAGCCTCGCTCTCTGTCCAACCTGCCGTAGGTACGTGATCGTTTTGAAACCCTGTTTCATTTCAGCTTAAAGCCACAAAATCGTTCTTTGAAGGAACCCAAACTCCAGGATTTTTCGATTTTCCCCGCTTATTTATTTACAACCAGTTTTGTCGGCTCAAGGAGAGCGGCTGCGTTTGCGTCATGCGATGGCTCTTCTTAAACTTTTCCCTCAAAAAACACAAAAATAAATACCGACCGGATTCTTGAGAAATAAGAAACGCCGTGTGGAATTTGTAGGACGTACCAGGACAGGAGTTTGTTAATAGAAAGCGTGAGAATTGGCAATAGAGCGCTGCCCATAATAAAAAACAATCCTAATAATCAAAAATACGACCTAAATTGGCACTTTGAAGGGGTGTTACAATAATGAGGTGTAAATGATTTTAACTTTCTTCGCGTTTCCTTCACAGCATGGCCAAATCTAGTAGAGCTACATTGGCTCTGCTCGTCTACGGGATCTTAATGCGCTACAGCGCCCAATGCACACCCATCGGAATGGGCTTCCCCAACATGAGGTACGTACACACAGCCCAGACCATGTCCTTTCTCCTTTTGTCGCTTAATCTTACATAGAAAAAGTCGAACGTGTGCTTTTGTGTGATATTTCTAAGATTTATTTTATATATACACCTTATAATGGAAAAAAAACTAACCAAAAAATGGAGCATTTTGATAAAACAGTGGAAAATGGAGTAACATGGAGTACATTGCACCGATTTTAATTGATTTGCTTATTGTGTGAATACATTGTGGAGTTCTGAAATTGTAACCCAATCATGATGTTTTGACAGAAAACGAATTATTTTGTCCGGTGAGTTGTTTTAAGGCTTAGGCGGTATTATTTCTATGGGGACGTGCCTATATGAAAATGAGAATGGGAATGACGGCCGAGTGGCGTCACACTGCAAACGAATAGGAAGCTGGTGTGACTGTAAGCCTTCAGGAATCAGTGTGAACTCGTTAATGTGCACCAGTCTGACTTTCACACTATAAGCGCCCAGGCAAGAAGCAGCCAGATCTAACATGCTTTTGTATCGCGCTTTTAACAATGGTTTTAACATTGTCTCAAAGCAGAGACTTTGCGTTTGAAGCGACGGGAACGAAATGCAAGCATCTTTTTTTTTAAAATAATGATCATAAAAAAAAAAACGATTTTTTTTTGCTTATATATGTGCATTTTATTATGTATAACGAAATGAAATATAGAAATGCAGTGCGATGTAAAATGATATTATTATAGTGAAAAAATGCAAAAAGAAATCCAAAAAAAAAAAAATCGTTTGTGTATCATTTGGCATAGAGCCAATTTGTATAAGCGATGCTCTACAATATTTGTTTTTATTTCAATGTCATTTCGTTTTAATATTTTTTTCTTAATTGGCATTAAAGCATATATATATATATATATATATATATATATATATATATATATATAATTTGTTTTTACTTTGATTAATTATTGATCACATTGTCCTTTTCTGACTCCGGGTTTTAGGCTAGAAAACGACGTGTTTGGGGATGAGGGAAACTCGTTAAGTGAGCTCTCCTACGAGCCGGACACTATGAGCGCGCGCAGTGCTCCAGCCCTCCCGGAGGACGCGTACACACTGTATTACCCGACCGAGAGAAGGTGAGCAATACATACACACATGCACATACACATACACATGCACATGCACATGCACATGCACATACACACTCCCTCAATCCCAAAAAAACATTGAATTATTATCATTATATATATATATATATATATATATATATATATATATATATATATATATATATATATATGTGTGTGTGTGTGTGTATGTGTGTGTGTGTGTGTGTGTGTGTGTGTGTGTGTGTGTATACATATGTGGTCACATTCATGTTGTCATTTCTTTAATTTCCTCTTAATTTTGTATGCGGTTGTGATTCAGGTGATATTGTAGATGCAAAAAAAGAAAAAGCAGACAGACAGAAATAAAGGGCAGACAGACAGGCAAAATGACAGACAGGTATTTGGGAAGAAGAATGATCGATTGATTATAGGGAGATGGCAGTAGTGTTTGCTTACTCTGTCTGAGCTACTTTTTTTTCGTTTTATCGTTGGCGTAAAACAAACGGAACCTTATCCTTTTTTTTTTTTTTTTTTTTTTTTTGGTGTTTTCTGTTTTTTCTGCTTACCCCCTGTATGTGTGTGTTTTTGGCGTTTTATCTCAGAGCCGAAACGCATGCAGACGGATTGTTAGATAGAGCCTTGAGGGACATCCTGGTTCAGTTATCAGCCCGAAAATATCTGCATTCTCTGACGGCAGTTCGCGTAGGGTAAGGGCATTTCATTTCAAAAGCGTTTACCTGCCGTCATCTTTTTTATTTTTATTATTATTTTTTTTTATATATTTTTTAAATCTTTGCTTTTCAATGCATGATCTCCTCCTATTTTTTTCCTTGTCATGGCGACTTTTTTCCTGTATGCGACTTTCATTTTCTTTTTCTTTTTTTCTTCTGTTTCTCCGGTTTTTGGTGTCTCTTTGTCTATGAGCTGTAGCTCGGGTGTGGACACTTAGGTTGGGACAAATTCAAAAGAGACAAAATCAACAACAATAGTGCAACAGCTTATCGACGGTGCGAAACTGTTGATTCTCGTTGCTTTGATTCGTTCACCTGCAATGCAGCCGACATAACGGTGCAATTAACATCCTCCATGGCACTTAGAGACCCCCCCACCCAAAAAAAAAAAACTCTATATATAGATTTTCTTGATCTTGAGTTGGTCTTTCGGTGATGTCCTATCGAAAATAGCTGGTCATGAATCGAATCTCCTGAACCGCTCAATTGCTTTGGGTTGATTTCTTTCTTTAATTGGACGACCTATATTATTGAAATCTGTTAGCTTGCTAGCATTTGCTTTGGCTTCCTGCTAACGAGCGCGCTTGTGTTTGCAGTGAGGAGGAGGAGGAGGATGAAGAAGACTCGGAGCCCTTGTCCAAGCGCCACTCGGACGGCATTTTCACGGACAGCTACAGCCGCTACCGAAACAAATGGCCGTAAAAAAATACCTTGCAGCAGTGCTGGGAAGAAGGTACAGACAGAGGTTTAGAAACAAAGGACGCCGTTTTGCTTATTTGTAGCGGGGGAAAGAGGTAGAGGAAAAGAGAGCGAGAGAGAGAGAAAGAGAGAGAGAAAGAATAGAGCAACTGCCCTCCCTTGTGTCCATTCAATCATACAGTCAAAAGTCATTCTAACTTAAAACTGAGCAGTCGGTGGATCTCGCCTGTGTTCTTTCAAACATGTATTTTATGTACGAAGTCAAGCCATTAAAAATATTTTAGTAAGAACATGGTTTATTTTTTGTTCTTTTCTTTCTTTTCTTTTTTGTACAAAAGCACTTGAGACCGCACAGTTCTACTTTGTGGACCAATCGTTCAGTTTGAATGTATATAGCTTTATATGTTGAAAACGAAACAAAAAAAAGCACTAGGAAAAAAAATTATATATATATATATATATATATATATATATATATATATATATATATATATATATATATATATATATAGCATATATCTCTATGACTAATGTGCACCTTGAACGTTATGCGCTTGATATCTTTTTCGAATTCATCATATGCAGAAAAATAAATAGATTTAAAAAAAGACAATCAAAGTTCTGAATGTTATACTTTATTTTTGTAATGGAGAAAAACAAACAAACAAAAAAACATGAACGAAAGAATAGAGTTTTTATTTTGTGCTAAGTTGGCCCTGGGATGTATGTGACCATAAGGCTGACTCTGTAAATTTAAAAAAAAAAGAGAAAAAAAAAAGAAGAAGAAGAAAAAAAAGCACAGGCTGATCGTATGAAGGGGTCAGGGAGCGATACACACTGGCCAGCATGAGTCCCTCATTACACAAGTACGTGTGTTTGTGTTGAAGTCACGTGTCTGACTAAATGCAACAGGTTCTTTTTTAACAGAGTTTGTCTCTGAAAATGAACGCCACTGGAATTTAGATAATTAGTGCTGTCCAATTATTATTATTATTATTATTATTATTATTATTATTATTATTATTATTATTATTATTTTGTAGTGGCTTGCTTTCTAAGTCTCAAACTAACCATCCATCTTCCCTGCACCTACATACATGATGCATGTGCATCATTTGTAATACAGACCATGTTGCATTCCATATGCTTGAGAATGGCTGTTAATTTTTTTAGAATTATTATTCATTTTATTTGAGATCTTTCTGTTGTATCAGTTAGACATGCTTTTCTAAGAATGCTGCACATAAGTTCTTAAGGGTGAATGGAAAAGAATTGTGTCATTGCCCCCCTTTTCAGAAACGAAAAAAATCCAAGTGCATGCTGTGGTGGCCTTTAAAAAGTGTTATAGCATGTCAGTTTTTTTTATTATTTAAAAAAATAATCAATTTTAGGCATGTTTGCAGTGACCCTAGTCATTGTTTTTTTTGTGTGTCATTTTTATCTTTGTATTAATCCGATTTGTTTTTAATGTTGTATGCCAATGTAGACATTGTGTATATGTTGGGGATGTAAAGATGTGTAATCGATGATCTATTTTTATTTTGGGGAAAAAACAGGATTAAAAACAACCAATTAACTAACCAACAACAATATTTAATGTTGGAATGTCCTTTATAAGATCTAGTGTATAGATATAGTAGTTCACTCACCTGCAAAGATTATAGACTCCAGATCAGTATTTCCTGCATTCCAGGATGATACTTCTTGCTATTATTTTTGATAATTCATTAACCTCTTCGTTATCAAACACGCAAAAGTCATTTGTGTTATGCATCTCTTTGAAGAAAGTGGGAAGAAGTAAGAGGAGTGATGCATGGACAGAGGATCAGGAAACCAAGGCATTTAAGAATGGGGCCAGAGGTTATAAAGTTATAGCATCTCGTATTCTTATTTGAATCCTTGTAGATTGGAGTCAAAGATAAATATTGTGCAGCACTTAAATACAAACATATCCTTTATCCCTAAGAATTATTTAAACTGTCCTCTTTTTCTGTCTCTAAACTGCCCTTGATGGTTTGTATATTCGAGACCATTCAGTCCTTATTTCCCCACCAATTTTAGCCTATTGTTTCCAGACATGAAATCAACCCCCCCTTGTAATTGGGCATCAGTTCCTAGGAATCTCTGAGTGTAGATGTTTTTTATGGGAGCACAATGTGTGAATGTGTGTGAATGTGTTGAAAGAGTGTGAGCATGTACAATATGAACCTGACAGTGGTATGTGACAGACAGCATGGCTTCTGGCTTTGGTGCCTTGCTACAACATATGACAAAAAAAATCGCCACATGATATGGATGGCAATTTTAGTGGCCCTATAATGCTGCAGACTATTAGCTTACATTTCACTTTACCATCTTTACTTTTTTTTTTTTGTTTCTTTCCAAATTTGGCTGGGCCGACATCTAATTAAAAAAAAAAAAAAAAAAATAGCATGGCCAGCATTACATTGTGATCCGATTTTTAAATATTGAACTGATGTAAATGGCAAAAGTATTAACTGTCTCTAGGCTGTTCTAAGTTCAATGAATGTGTTGTGGCAAAGTAAAAGTGTTCCTGTTTCATTGTTCTCAGTAAACTGACTCATCGTATCCCAAGCTTATGTATAGGGTCATGAAGCCTAGCTTGATTTTTTGTGTTGTTACTTGTCGCATCGCTTTGAGGGTTATTTGTCAGCTAGCAAAGAGCCTGATGGAGTGCAGCCCACAGCCCAGCCTCTTGTGTACATTTCTAAGAGCGCCAAAAGCCTTAATGTGAAAGTTTGATCTATATCTTGAAAATATTATGTGTGAGAAGTGAATATTAGCAAATGTGAAGTCGAGATATTAACCCATAACTCCTTAGGGGGGGTAACGTTTTTAAATGTTGAAAAAAAAAAAGTGTTGTAAGATTTGTATGAATAAATTTTTGTAAACAACACACTTTCTAATCCATGTCTAATCTTTCTAAACAAACACCGTAAAACAGTTCTAGATGAGATACGCACAATGCTGTTTCCAACCAGTTGATCCATCTTGGACTTATTATTAGACTTAGGCTACTAATTCTTCAATGACTGCAACAAGTGCAATTAGTGGCATGCTGGTGTAGAGCCATACACAAGAGTTGGAAGGAGTGTGGCCCAACCCCACAAAGAGTGTATGACAGTGACCCAGCAGCATGAACATGTTTCACAACAGTAATATATGCCAGCCTGCTCTGGTTGTATGTGTCCACAAACAAGCAAATAAACATGCACACACACACACACACACACACACACACACACACACACACACACACACACACACACACACACACACACACACACAATTTATACAAAGAAGACAGAGAAAAGACGATAGAGAAAAGAGAAAGAAACACAAAATGCAAGGAAAACATGCATTTTTAAACATCTCTTCTCCCTTGATTATCATTAATGGAGATTATACCAGAAACTGTTTGGAAAGCTTGGTATAAACGGGTAATCCCTATTCCACAATAATAATCGACAATGAAAAATAGCATCTTGCTTTAAAATAAGGAACTTCCTGATTCATTTTTGTTTTTGAAGAACTTGATAAGAACATAAAATGGTGCTTAATTCCTTTGCACGCACATATGGGTGTAATGATTAAAAGTAATCAGGCGTTACAACGATGAAATAATGAACACAACGCAATACAAGCGGGAGCTATAAGAAAGGGGGTTGAGGGTTCAACAACATATTGGGAGCGTTGATTTGAAAAGCAGTGGCCCATTACGAAAAGAGGCTTACACAACACAAACCACAAAAGGTAAGTGAAATGAAGACAACATTCTAGGGTTTTGCAGTGACTACACAGGAACTGGCATGTTATTTACTAGGGTAAAGGCGGAGTGATGTCTTACAGCTCTACAAACAATACTGAACAGTACGAACATGTGAAGCACACATTACACATGATGTGTGTTCTGTGCTGCAAGCTGGCATTTATCATCCAGTCACAGGGTGGTTCTGAGTCACTTGCCATGCCAAGGCATGCTGTCAGTCCTGGAGGTTAAAGAAAAGACCCTTTTTAACACCCAACATCCTACACATTAAATACATCCAAACTAACCATATTATAACCTTTATGCAGTCCCACCACTTACACCAGTATCAACCTTGCCAGAGATATTCCTCTCTTTCACTTCCATTCCTTCTCGCTCTTTCACGCTGTCTTTCTCACTCACTCCCCCTTCTCTCACTCTGGGATGAGTCTATCAGTCTTTCTCTCTGACTAGTGAAACTGTAGTCACAGTGGGCTGGGAAATCACTCTGAGTGTGTCTCCATGTAGCTGAAGCTCCATCTGCTTCGATTCAGAATTGAGGGCTTTGAAAGCTCTATCAGATGCTTGCTCTTCCAAATGGGAACTATAAAAAGGAATAATGAAACTTGGTCTTGGTCTCAGCTAGGATGTGTAACAGGAATAAAATAAATTTATTCAGCTTATATGTGTGTATTAGGTGCTATATAGGGGAGGGTGGGGGTCTCGAGAATAGAAACAACTTGCTGCCATTTGTTCACAGCAGAGTAATAATTCCATAATGCCAAAGTAGCCTCCAATCTCTCGTATCAATCCACTGGTGAGATCTTTCCATGATGGCAGCCTGGTCCACAGCAGTAAATAGACTGTATGCGTAAATATAGTAATATTTGTTCCATTGCATCGCTCATGCCCTATGGAGAGTCTGGCCTCTATGAGATCTAGGCTCGGAGAGTGCTCCACCACCCATGGGACAGGAATGAGCATGTGGCTGCAGCTCCATTAACGTGATCTGATCCGGCTTTCCACATAGATACCAGATCCTTACTCCCATAGCCAGCTAACCTAATCAAGGAAGTGTTGCTGAGCAACAGGCCACAGAGGAGCAAGTATGCACATTCACCTTTGCGTGATCAAGCACGTGACTGCTCCTGGAAAACTTGGGAAAGATATTCCATAAAATCATTGGTTTCCAGCATGAACTGACTTGGGTTTTTTTAGTATCTTTCATTCACAACTGACCAAAAACTAAAATGTAATTTATGCATCAAAAAATCTGTAAAATCACACATTGCGCAATTCCCCTTTTTACATAGACGGTGTGTATTCAAAGTATCATTGAGATTTTTTTCTGTGTCTAAGTTAGCAAGGAAGAAGCTGACTCGCTCATTCTAAACCTTTCTGCCTTTAATTAAAGCTGTGAAAACAGCAGCCAGTCAGGCATCATGTAGGCCCCCCACCACACACACACACACACACACACACACACACACACACTCCAATCCTAAGGTGACAAATGTTTGATGGAAGGTTGTAAAACAGGGGTTTCTGTGAAGGGAACTCCGCTCAATCCCCTCCAGCTTCTCTTCTCCTCTTGCTGGTGAAATATGACTAGTTTATATGCATGCACGCATTTTCTTGAGAGTGTGTGTGTGTGTGTGTGTGTGTGTGTGTGTGTGTGTGTGTGTGTGTGCATTTTCCCAGTGGGAGTAATTTGCAGTCAGGGAGCAGTATGTCAAAGGTAAATCTAAGTCGGGTGATGCAACCACCTATCCTGTGATTCGGCTCTTAAATGTTGAGTTTAGAGTGCTAAATCCGCCACTTAGCAGTGATGCAATGTCCCTCTAGTGACATGAATTTATTAAATGGTGTTAAATGGGCCCAAAGGCCAGTCTTTGCTTTGGCCAGGCATGAAGCCTGACACACAGCAGTCCACTCTGTGATCTCCTCTCCCACTGCTCTCACACCCAATACCTAGTACTATACTATCTCTGACATATGGCTTTCCTCCAGACAAGGAGGAAAGAGTGATAAAGCATAACATGCATGGACAGTGACTGGCTGTCAACCCTTTTCCTGTCGATTTGCTGAACAAGGAGGCACTTAACCCAAATTTCTCCCATTGCTTGGTTAGAAACCCATTGTGCATTGTGACAGAACGCGCCCATAAGCACTGTCAGCCTAAAGTATTTTCATCGGAATGGCATGAATGAAGTATTTATAGCACTTTTGTGCATTTTCAGGCAGACTAGGACACCAACTGGGAAATAGAAAGTCATGCTTAATACTGCAACTTGGCAGCATTATCACTTTCATAGCCTCAAAAAACTCCCTTGAGAGATCAGATCAGGGTGTTTTGATCCAGTGCTCTAGGGTATGAAAAGAAATATTCAGTAAGTTTCAAGGGAAATTTTGAGCTGACATCTGGCTGACTATGGTTACAGATACATCAGCAATAAAGACAAGTTAGTCCGTTGGATTTCAATTTCAATTTTGCCATTTGGATCTATGGGATGCATGAGCCAATTCTCAAATCATATTTTAAACCTCAGAGTAAAAGAGATACCAGTACAGGTATCTTATCCTAGTCCAAGAAACAACATGCATTTTAGTATTTCCATTACAGACTCTGGAATCAGTTTACTAATAAAGAATGTTTGAGTCCTTTCCAAGCTGGTCCAGTGAATGTAATGACACTGGTGTCAAATAGGAAATTGAAAACCAAATGGGAAATCATAATATATACTACAGTATAAAAAAGAAAATTGATTTATAATGTTTTTTTTTTTTGCTGACAATGACATTTATATTTTGTTCTCAGTTGGATTTTGCTAGATATTTACTTGTTTGTGCATGGTGTACTTGTGCTGCCATTTATTCTGTGCAGACTACCCTAATGCAAAAATACAACTTTAAAACTTTTAAATATGCCACTTGCCAGTAGGACATTTCTATATTAGTAGTTTAAGCCCGACCAATACATATAGAAGTATAACAATATTTATTCAGTTGCATCGTTCATGCCATATGTGCATCATGTACTCTAAGAAATCTAAGATGCAAACAAGTTTCACTACCGAGCTCAAATCTAATTCCTTCATCAGCAGTGAAGATTGTAATTACAATGGCCTTATATTAATTTTGACATTAGAATTCTCTTCTCTACATGTGGTTCTCATCTTACGGTTTTATATATTTTTTCTATAATTGTGCAAGAGACATTCTGGGAGTACAATGCCTTTTACACACTGTTATGTCTACATTGGATTCTGTGTCCAACTACATCTGTCAGAATATGGCACAGTTTGCAAAGATGGCTTCCAAAGAATACGATACAACAGCCATCGTGGACTCTTTTGCGGAATTACTTATGGAACGCACCTGAGGTCTATCACTCACACACGTTATAAGCACTTTCATTGCACCTGCACTTCACAAAGTATACGCTCTGTGTTGATTCCAACACTCATTACTAAACCTTTACAATATCAATTGTGCTCCCTAAACTTGTTTCTAGTTAACTCAACTTCCTGCTCTAACCTGACCTTGTGCTGTTTGTTGAGCACCTGACATTTGCCTGCACCTTGGAGTTGTTTGAATTGCCTTGACCTGCATACTTACAACTGTATTTATACCTGCATTTCTGAGAGGCTTATTTGTTCATTTATTTCTCTAAAAGTATAAAATCCAGCATCTATGATCTCTTGAGAAACAAAAATGAAACAAACAGGAAAGTTATGTAGCTACAAGGGTGAGAAATAAGTGTGGACCTACCTATAAAAGAAGCACATCTTGCAAAAAATCTATATCTATTATAATAAAATCAAATTAGATTTTACTAGTATCTACTAGCACCTCTTAATACTTTTTACATTTTCATGTTTGGGGAGACTAATTTAGTTACAGATTTAATCTTATTTTTAATTTAATCTTACTTATAGCCTCATTATAGTATTTTACATATTTTTTAGCCTCATTATAGTGACTTTTACTCACATGAACATTTCCTTCATCCTCACATTGTTACATACCAATGACAGGCAACAAGAGTGGAAACAGGGCTCCAATTAAAACTGGTCCTGTTGTGCTTGTACAGAGACTACAAATGAACTGACGGATACAGCTGCTTAATAAAAAAAAAAAAATGGAATGGTGAGAATACAGATGTGTGTAACAAATAATTTCTGAATCACTGACCGGGTTAGAATAACAAGACTTGACCTTGTAAGATAGATGCTCAATACAAAACAAACAAATAAATATTAATGCTAGCCTGCATGAACTCCCTTACCAACACTGTGGGATTGCAGAGGCACAGCTAGAAAAAAAGCCCATTACTGTCCAAATGCAGCATGATATCACCATAATTACCCACCGCACATCAAACTATAATATGTGATTTTGGCAGCATTTGTATCATGCATTGTCAATGTGTTATGTTGAGGCACATGGCAAGAACAGGAAAAAAAAAATCTCTGTGTCACAGGTAAGATTATAATCATACAAAAATGCAATAACAGACTAGACATGAACAAAATAAGAATCTGTAGTCACTGAATGATTCACTTATTTCTACATAGTAATGTATATATTGTTGTATGTAAGTTATAATTAATTACTATGAATTACTATGCACCTGTGAAGCATGTTTTTCATATGCAAGCAAGGCCGTGCTTGAACATTTCTGGCAGCTGAGACATTAAAACCACAGCGGCTCAGGTGCTGCCTGAGCTGTCCATGGTGCTGATCTGTCATCCATATGGGATGCATTAAGCTGACGGCCTATAATTGGCAATACATTACTGCCATGCTGGGTATGTCAAAAATAAATCCAATTTAGATGGCTTTCCTCACAGTTGTAGCAAAATATGTTAGATTACTAAAACTAATTTTAATTTCATTTTCCGTAAATGAACTTATTTCAAATACAATCCTGAAATATTGTGCACATTATTAACACAATATAAAATCTCAGTCCCCAGGGCAAAAGACCTCAAATTTAGAAGCACATAGCTATCTTTGGTTATTATCTTTTTTCTCTTTACACTATGTTTTTATAATAAAATCAAATAAAATGTTTGTATTGTTTATGTAACAGTTTGTTATTTTTCCTCACTCTTGGTATCTCTTTGTGTGAATATAACATTTACCACCCTCCTGCTCAGGAAATCTCTGTCTTTTGTAATAAACAAACTGGACAGTTGTTAAATACTGGTTACCCCATAGATGCATTGTCAATACCGCTACTGATGTCAGCTGATGTATTACACACACCTGTACCAATGATCATTTACCCTATTATCCAACCAGGATACTGAACAGGCACTAAACTAATCATTCAGATATATGTGAAGAACTTTAGAAAACATCTGACAGTACACAGTATGGTTGACATCTGACAACCACAGTATGGTTGTCGATGCTCCTTCAGCTGACCTATCAGAAAATTCCTTATCTATCTATCTATCTATCTATCTATCTATCTATCTATCTATCTATCTATCTATCTATCTATCTATCTATCTATCTATCTATCTATCTATCTATCTATCTATCTATCTATCTATCTATCTATCTATCATTCCATCCAGCATGGAGGGTATGTGCATATTTTTCCTTTGTGAGTAAAAATAAAACAAGCACGCCTCTTCTTCACCTCCTCCCATTATCACCCACATCATCCACAACCTGACATCATACTGATTTCCTGAATGAAAATTTGTGATAATGAACGAAACTTCCAGACTACAGCCAGGAAGTGCAAGGAAACATATTTCAAGGCTCACTCATGATTAAGAAAAAAAATCAACTGAAACCTGTCATATATATTGCCATATGGCTGCAAATAAACTCAAACTGTCATATGTAGCAGAAATGGGTAAAAAAAGACTAGAGAAAGAAGCAAACATTTATATTTAGTGGTTAAAAAAAATCTCTTTCTTCTTGTCAAATATTGCCATCACAGTAGTCAGGTTAGGGCAAAAGTCAAGTCTAACCAATTACCCACATTCACACAGTGAGCTATAAATAATGCAGAAAGATGAAGAGCCCATCTTGCCTTGATTAACAGTTTGTCATACAAAAATATCACATGCTTTTTATAGGGCTTACACCTAGAGTAGATGTTACTTTTTTGGCATGTGCTCCATAATCAGACTGCATTTTTCAGCTGAGAATAAATATATTAATGTGGATCATTCCTTTTCATGCATTTAAGAATAAACCTACACCAAAAATGAAGCTGCCCCTTTATCCTGATTTTCATGTTTACAATTGTGCAAAACCTGTAGTCTGTAATCAGTGCTGTTCTTATATTGGTGGAACTCTTTGCAGCTTTTAATATCATAAATCAGAGAATTGTCCAGCAGATCCTCTCTAACCTTTGCTACCTGATGGCCCAAAGCCATTTGTCAGGAAAATTCGACAGAATGTAATGAATAAGGTGGTGACCCAAGGAATCCTCATCTGATTGAATATTGTAACTGCTAGAATTATGATATTCATTCTTATATTTAATGTTCTTTATTCTGGAGCATTCTGCATACTGATAGAGATATAGGATTGCCATCTACAACACAACATTTCAAGACAGTTTTTTGCATGATAGTGCTGTTAAACTAGAAACAAGACTGTACCTGTTTGACTATGTGACACAACTCCATATTAATGGGCAATCTCAAATCTCAATGTTGTTAATTCTAATCTTTGTTAGAAAATCAGAATACAAACTACATCAATCCACTGAAGGGGATTCAAAATGTTGGGAGTAAGCAACCAAAACCTTTCTTTGCACCACTCATTGGTTTAGTTGTAGTGTGCACTAGACAGAAGGAGGACGCAAGTGTGTGAACTCAGTGTGGTATTAATTAGGGCTAATCCAATTATCCCGGACATGGTCCATAGCAAAGGTCAAAAAACAGGCACGCAGCATTAGCTAAGGAAGATCTTTAATCAGAAACAAGAAAACTGGCGAGGATCAATTCCGTAAAACACGGAATATTGAAAACTCGGAAATCAAAGTTTGAGTTGTATTGAATTATTTTTTTTACCTATTCTGAAAGCTCAAGTTGATTTTGTACTAAAACAAGGAACAGCAGGGTATGAATTAGACAAATGAATTGCAGAATTAATACAGAACACATGGACAGAAAATACAGAACACATGGACACAATCAGGAAATACCAAAGACAGGACGCTGATAGAGATCTAGAACGGAAGCACATAAGGCACATGAGGATATAAGCAAACGCACATGACATGAATATGAACTCAGCACTCAAAGCGCTCAGAAGTAGGGACATTAGCATACGATTTCACAGTTTAGCACACTCGAATATAGGATCACCTTGTTGTAAGCTGAAGTGTGAAATAATAGTGCAATGATGTTCTCCTTATGCACAAGACCTACAGTGAGGATTATGCCTTCAGCAATATAAAGATAACAGTGTAAGGAAGGTGTTTTCTGCAACTAAACTGTTAGGTTTCCAGCTGAGCCTTGAGGGGTCTCTGAGACAACAGTAGGAAATGCCTTGGCAGTGATCAATTACAAGTAGTAAGAATTACTGCTGGTCAAAATGTCAAGTTCTGAGCAGTGACTAAGGTGGCATGGAAGATGGATGATCTATCAATATCAATATATAAATCACCTCGAATAAAAGGATTTGCCAAATGCATATACTGTATGTAATAAGTTAGAAATACTAAAGACAAGCTGGCGTAACACACAAGCATGGGTAAAAAAAAAACTGGCAAAATTATTTGCAATGATAGGGTTCCAAGACACACTGATTCAACAGTGGGAGTATCAAGTCCAAAAGTATTGTATTAAAATGTATTTTAAGTAAATGTGTAAAGACTACCTGAAAATCATTCTTGAGTAAAAGTATAGATAGATTACTGCAAAACTTATCCCAGTTCAAAGTCACCAATTCCAATATGAATAAATATTTTGGGGTATCTGATTTGAATAGTACTTGAGTATTCTACTCATATTGAACGTAGGCTCACAGATACACTTGGCCTCAACACCAAGACTCCTGTTGTTAAAAAGCCAAAAAGTTAATTTGAGGTTTATTTTCCTAAAATACAAAAAAAAAAAATTTACAACTCAACAGTGCATTAATCAAAATTCAATACAACAGCCTCTTCACAATGAAACAAGGATCAAACAACGTAGTAAAGCAACCTCTCAAAAGGTATCTTCAATTAACAAAGAAAATTACAGAATCATGTCAAAAAGTAGAAGAACCATTTGTATTCGATAGACAAATAACATTTAAATAAATAATTTTAGATACAGTAAAACCAAATATTCAGAGCTGACTGACTGATTGCAAAATGTAATTGATAATGCTCATTGTCAATTAAAATACAGTGGAGTAAAAAGTACTGTATATACATAAAATTATATATATAGTTGACTAGTCCAGTGCTCATGATAATTCTCACTCTCCAGTGTTCTGTATTGTTAAAAGATTTATGATCAAACTCTTGATATCACCCAAATGAGGATGGGTTCCCCTTTTGAGTCTGGTTCCTCTCAAGGTTTCTTCCTCATTACATCTAAGGGAGTTTTTCCTTGCCACAATCGCCATGACTGCTCATAGGGGATAAATACACACCATTCACCTTCACTGTTGATTTCTGTAAAGCTGCTTTAAGACAATGTCTGTTGTGAAAAGCGCTATAAAAATAAACTTGACTTGACTTGACTTGACTAGTGTATAAAAGTTGTTTATATCATAGATACTTAGTAAAACTAGAAAGTAGGCAATTACAAAAGTACAGTAATGCAGTATGTTTATTTAATGTATGCCTTCTAAAAGAATTAAAAAGAGAAAAAGAATATAATGTCATGTTTTCATCTCAAAATATAATTGTTATTGGTTATCTAAAACTGTTAGAAAACATGGTACATTGTATTGCATCATTCAGTATCCTTAAAGCTTATCAAATTTCAAGCTTTTTCATATACATGACTAACACTATGACGGTTTGAATGACTCAGACGTAAAATATCCTACATATATTCAATATTTACCATTAGCTTGAAGGAGATTTGCCACCTAGACATTTGTGTGCATCAGTTAACAGGAGCAAATTGGCTGGAGGTGGATTGTAAATAAAATTCTTGCCTTCTAGAGAGGTGAAGCACACATTTCAGATGAATCTATGCTTTCTCCAGCATATTGTCAGATTTTACTGAGGTAGGGCTCAGGGAGCTCGGGGGCTCGTCCTCAAGGTCAACAATGCAATCCAGTGACTTATCAATTTTGAAATACACACTGAGTGCATTAATCAAAATTCAATACAACAGCCTCTTCACAATGAAACAAGGATCAAACAACGTAGTAAAGCAACCTCTCAAAAGGTATCTTCAATTAACAAAGAAAATTACAGAATCATGTCAAAAAGTAGAAGAACCATTTGTATTCGATAGACAAATAACATTTAAATAAATAATTTTAGATACAGTAAAACCAAATATTCAGAGCTGACTGACTGATTGCAAAATGTAATTGATAATGCTCATTGTCAATTAAAATACAGTGGAGTAAAAAGTACTGTATATACATAAAATTATATATATAGTTGACTAGTCCAGTGCTCATGATAATTCTCACTCTCCAGTGTTCTGTATTGTTAAAAGATTTATGATCAAACTCTTGATATCACCCAAATGAGGATGGGTTCCCCTTTGAGTCTGGTTCCTCTCAAGGTTTCTTCCTCATTACATCTAAGGGAGTTTTCCTTGCCACAATCGCCATGACTGCTCATAGGGGATAAATACACACCATTCACCTTAACTGTTGATTTCTGTAAAGCTGCTTTAAGACAATGTCTGTTGTGAAAAGCGCTATAAAAATAAACTTAACTTGACTTGACTAGTGTATAAAAGTTGTTTATATCATAGATACTTAGTAAAACTAGAAAGTAGGCAATTACAAAAGTACAGTAATGCAGTATGTTTATTTAATGTATGCCTTCTAAAAGAATTAAAAAGAGAAAAAGAATATAATGTCATGTTTTCATCTCAAAATATAATTGTTATTGGTTATCTAAAACTGTTAGAAAACATGGTACATTGTATTGCATCATTCAGTATCCTTAAAGCTTATCAAATTTCAAGCTTTTTCATATACATGACTAACACTATGACGGTTTGAATGACTCAGACGTAAAATATCCTACATATATTCAATATTTACCATTAGCTTGAAGGAGATTTGCCACCTAGACATTTGTGTGCATCAGTTAACAGGAGCAAATTGGCTGGAGGTGGATTGTAAATAAAATTCTTGCCTTCTAGAGAGGTGAAGCACACATTTCAGATGAATCTATGCTTTCTCCAGCATATTGTCAGATTTTACTGAGGTAGGGCTCAGGGAGCTCGGGGGGCTCGTCCTCAAGGTCAACAATGCAATCCAGTGACTTATCAATTTTGAAATACACACTGAGAGCCTTAATTATATTGTCTAGGTTTTGTTTCACAATAATATGTGATGTGTGAATGATCTGGATGTATTTAGTTAAAATATACATGAAACATGCAGGAAGCAATATTGACATTGACAGCATACTTTTATTCGACATACTGTATATGATACAATCTTTTAAGCAAACACAGCAAAAGTCTAAATTAGAGCTAGATAAAAAATTTGAGCTAGACAAATAAAAGCACAAGTGTGATGTGGAAAAGACAGAGTGTAAGCAACAATATGGACCTGTTCTGCAGAAGATCATGGTTCATCAATTACACTTTCCCAGACATTCCCACAAGAGAATTGTTCCATGTTCTATAATTTTCTTTTTCATTTGAGCTCAGATGTATTTAACACTTATCTCCAGCTCTACATAATTCGTTTCACTACAATAGCTACTTCTATACATGAGAGTTGGACCACAGTGCACTAACATGTGTTAAGTATCCAAGGAAATCGCAACAAAAGAGCTCTGTGCTAATTTTCTTCTTAATCCCTCACTGACTTCCAGCGATTAGCTTTTATTCCGAGTGGCAAAGCAGCTTCTTGCATTAAATATCGAGAATTTAATCAGCAACATTTACATTTATTTAAATTACAGTAGGGTATTTTTCTCTGGAAGGTTGTGCTGTTGAGTTTGGCCTTGTTTGGCATGTTGAATCTGAATTAGTACTTTCTTGATCTGGAATTTAAGAGTTCATCCCTGAAAATGCTCTAAATTTAAAATTTTTTATAAGCATCATACAGTATACATATACAGTACAGACCAAAAGTTTATATATTATATACAGTACAGACCAAAAGTTTATATATATATATATATATATATACAGTACAGACCAAAAGTTTATATATATTATATATACAGTACAGACCAAAAGTTTGGACACACCTGCTCATTCAAAGAGTTTTCTTTATTTTCATGACTATGAAAATTGTAGATTCACACTGAAGGCATCAAAACTATGAATTAAAACACGTGGAATTATATACATAACAAAAAAGTGAACTGAAAATATGTCATATTGTAGGTTCTTCAAAGTAGGCATCAAGAGAATGCCAAGAGTGTGCAAAGCAGTAATCTAAGCAAAAGGTGGCTACTTTGAAGAACCTACAATATGACATATTTTCAGTTGTTTCACACTTTTTTGTTACGTATATAATTCCACGTGTTAATTCATAGTTTTGATGCCTTCAGTGTGACTCTACAATTTTCATAGTCATGAAAATAAAGAAAAAACTCTTTGAATGAGAAGGTGTGTCCAAACTTTTGGTCTGTACTGTATATACGGTATGATGCTTATAAAAATGTTTAAATATATGAATCTTCTTCTTCTTTCGGCTTCTCCCATTAGGGGTCGCCACAGCGGACGATCCGTCTCCACACACCCCTGTCCTCCACATCTGCCTCTGTCACACCAACTACCAGCATGCCTTCCTATACCACATCCATGAACCACCTCGTTGGCCTTCCTCTTTTCCTCCTTACTTATAGCTCCATCCTCAGCATTCTCCTACTGATATACCCCATGTCCCTCCTCTGCACATGTCCAAACCATCTCAATCTCCCCGCCCTCACCTTGTCTCCAAAACGTCCTACATGTGCTGTCCCTCTAATAAACTCATTTCTAATCCTGTCCATCCTCGTCACTCCCAACGAAAACCTCAACATCTTCAGCTCTGCTACCTCCAACTCCACCTCCTGTCTTTTACTCAGTGGCACTGTCTTTAAACCATACAACATCTCAGGTCTCACCACAGTCCTATAAACTTTCCCTTTCACTCTTGCAGATACTCTTCTATCACAACTGTGTATATACTGTATATATATTTACATAGATGGAATTTATGGACTTGAACAGACCATGGTGAAATTCAAAATGAAGTTCTAAGCAAAAACAGCTGAAGAATATCTTATAATGCATAATGCATTAATTTAAGTAAATAAGAAAAATAAATGTTTTTTTTAATACCTGCTCAAATAGACATCATTTCTGTAAATGCTCTGTGTATCCCAGTATTACAGAGATATTTTCAACCCATTATTGGAACACATATTCTAAATTCAATGTTTTGTTATTAATTGCACCTGTTGGACCGGTAGTAGCTCATTGTAGTGGCTTTTTTCAGAACTGGACAGTTTCGAGCTGCATTAAACTATGCAAAAGACTATACAAACACAATGTTAAAATAATTTGTTAATAATTTGACATCATATTTAGTATGATGGTATGCTGGTTAGGGACAGCCTAAGCAAAACATGCATTAAAAACCAGTCTCCGTGCCTCTGTGCCAGAACAGGGGGAGCCAGGTGATGCAATTATCCGGGTGAAAGCTGCTGTGAACTCAAGTGTCATGTGTTCCACCATTGCTCTTTGAATGTCTGAGTTTAATCATTGGAGGAGACATGAGAAGCATCCACTGACCGACAAAAAACACATCTCCATAAATCCAATTTCTTCAGGAAGATGAAAGAACTCCTTTTCGCAGAGATTAATCATACAAATAAATATAAAACAATGCATGTTGAACACATTTTGGATTAGAAATTGAAAATGAAAAACTTTTAAGTGGTGTTTACTGTAGAATTCAAAACAGACTATGTAGATTGTAGCTACTATGGACATGATAGACTAATCATGAATCACAACTCTTATTATGGACTAAATTAAGTGTGATCTAAATTGCAAAACTGATCTGACTGCTAAATAATATTGAGTTGAATATTTTATTTTACAAGACAGCCTGTTGTAATATGGTACATTGCATGTTACTATGGCATTTATGCATCACTTAATAAGTTTTATCATGCCCATACAACAGTAATTAATTAATATTATTAACATTACATAACAAAACTTACATTCAAATCATGCATACTGAATTGTCTAGTTGTGGATTTTTAGACCACCAATTGCTCCCATTATTTCTCAGATTAACATTTCTCACATACATTGACATTTATATAATAGCTATGTCAGATGAGAGCCTATAATTCCTGTTTTGCATAACAGTCAACACAATTATTATATCTGCATAACAGACTACATTCAGCAACATTATCAGAACTTTTTCTATAAAAGTTTGATGCGGATATTATCGTCACATAGGTAGATAAGTAGTTTTATTACTGCCAAATTGTTCTATTATTCTATATGTGGTTAAATGAGGTTTGGTTAAATGATTACATTTAAATAACAGGAAATATTTATTTTGAAATAATTTGCAGTATATCTGACTATAAATATAACAAAAACTTATTATTTAACTTTGCATAAATGTAATATTTCATTAAATATACACAGTATATCACAAAACAGTTTATTAGGTACTATTTTGGTACTTTTACACCCAAGTGACACACAATCCTGTCAGTCAATGCACATATTGGTTCAATAATGCATTTGATTTATGAGCTTTCAGTTGATCTTTCAAATGTCAATTGATACACCCTTTCCAAATATAGAAAAAAACGTGAAAACGGTATGAAGATGTGCATTTTACTTTCGACAAATGTTCTTTAGCAAGAAACAATAGTCCACTCATCCACAAATATTATTCTGGACACATCATTATAAAGGAATTGCATGAATTTGGAAATTTGTATTCATGTCTGGCAAACATCAGTCAATACAGCCAACTACAGGTGTGTTATTGGTTTCACTGTGTTTAAAATGGTTGTATCAGGTTAAGAGTGTGCATGGTGCATCACAATACTACTACAACAACTAATTGCCAAACAGGGTTAAACATCTTGCCCTGCTAAGACAAATGCCCCTGTTGAATGCTGTAGCAAAAGTATTGATCGCTTGTTCATGAGCAACAGCCTTTGTCAGCAAAGTTCTATTTTTAAGCATGCCATGCGGCAGGCTGCAGATGAGACATCAGGAAGCAGCACCAGGGTTAATTCCATTTCAGTTCAAGAGCTGGGCTGAAATTCAGCACTCTAGTCATATTCGTCATTTACCAACAAGCTGACTGGAATCATTTGGAAGTGACTCAGTGTATGTCTTCAGTTCAATCCTGGAACACATTTTTTTTTTCTTTAGTTTTAACTTAAAAACAATAAATGTGTCACAAATGAAGAAATTCTTATATGTCCACACCACACCTTATGCTAGCTGTCTATATATTAGAGGACATTCTACATCCATGTCAATTATGCATCCTTTGGGGAAAACAATCCATACTAATTTAGCTTCACATGTGGCAGATTACCTATGCGTTGCAGATGAGACATTCACTAATGAGAGGAACGGCGAGGCTGATGTCAGCATGGTACAAATAAATACTTTATAGACTGTGCTGTTTACAGTTGTACACATAAGGCATTCAATCAATGTTTCAAAAAGTATGCATAATAAAGCTATTAGAAATCTGACAAGCAGAATCGAGACAATACACTAATAAAAAATATAGCACAAACAGAACAATATTTTTTAATGTTTACGGACCAGAACATTTGATTATAAATGACTGGGTAATTCCTCCCCCAGATTAATTAAATCTGAGATCCATGTTCGCACCTGAGACCCCCCAATTTAAACCTAACACAATCTGGTATGTGACCCCACCCAATATATTGCAGACTCATAGGGCACTATCAGGGGGCATGGTGGGGGGTTCCCCCATTAATATTTGGATGCTAGTCTTTGTTGTGTGCATCGAACAGCAGATGAGGCCCATGTATAAATCCAATATAGATGTGAGACAGAGTTTGGGGGCTGGGTGGGCACTTGAGAGTGGGGAGGGTGTGTGTGTGTGTGTGTGTGTGTGTGTGTGTGTGTGTGTGTGTGTGTGTGTGTGTGTTCAGACTGTCATTTCAGTGGTCTTGTGAGAAGTGTGCTCCCTTATTAACAGGCTCCCCGTGTCACTGGTGTTACTGGTTAATCCTAGCACCCCTGGGGGAATCCCCCCTCCCTTAGCTAGTAACCTCACTTCAGCAGATGGGACCCTTTTCCAGAATACTAATCACAGCCAAAGAAGAATTCCAAAGACGTGCTTTTTCTTTCTTTCCCCTCCTGGATCTATAGGAACTGGCACAATGATGCAGCAAGCCATGAAAAAGAACTTCCAGCAGTGCCATGTAAGCAACAGGACATAAACAAAGATATAAGTCCTGTCCAAATAAGAAAGCTCTCAGTCTATTGACAAGTCTATTGACCGGCAACAGGCTTCTCATCAGTGTATTCTGAATATTATTTACAATGGGCAATGCTGAAAATGTCAAAGCATTTCCGAAACTATGAATATATTTATTGAAAACGGCTTATGTTTTTGTCAGCGGAACTGAACTTGTGGGAAATTAAATCAATCCAATATAACCTCGTTCACTTTACAAATTTAATTTCCACCTCAGCCTCAAAGGAAAGTCATCTTTCCTATATGCCTAAAGTTATAAGAGCCTAAAAATTGAATAGCAAATTTGTTTAATAAATAATATAGAATTGTTTTTGTTTTTTTAAATCTGTCACATAACCATAACCTTAAGGTCTATACTATTTAGTATAAATAACATGCGCACTGGCTAAGTTTGAGTTATAGAGTATAGAGAACATCTACATATTAAGTCACATAAACCTTTTTGGCATGAAAAGTATTTTGTGCTACATACAGTAAAAAATGTTTATATATACAGGGAGTGCAGAATTATTAGGCAAGTTGTATTTTTGAGGATTAATTTTATTTGAGGATTAATTTGAACAACAACCATGTTCTCAATGAACACAAAAAAACTCATTAATATCAAAGCTGAATATTTTTGGAAGAAGTTTTTAGTTTTAGCTATTTTAGGGGGATATCTGTGTGTGTAGGTGACTATTACTGTGCATAATTATTAGGCAACTTAACAAAAAACAAATTCATACCCATTTCAATTATTTATTTTACCAGTGAAACCAATATAACATCTCAACATTCACAAATATACATTTCTGACATTCAAAACCAAACAAAAACAAATCAGTGACCAATATAGCCACCTTTCTTTGCAAGGACACTCAAAAGCCTGCCATCCATGGATTCTGTCAGTGTTTTGATCTGTTCACCATCAACATTGCGTGCAGCAGCAACCACAGCCTCCCAGACACTGTTCAGAGAGGTGTACTGTTTTCCTCCTTGTAAATCGCACATTTGATGATGGACCACAGGTTCTCAATGGGGTTCAGATCAGGTGAACAAGGAGGCCATATCATTAGATTTTCTTCTTTTATACCCTTTCTTGCCAGCCACGCTGTGGAGTACTTGGACGTGTGTGATGGAGCATTGTCCTGCATGAAAATCATGTTTTTCTTGAAGGATGCAGACTTCTTCCTGTACCACTGCTTGAAGAAGGTGTCTTCCAGAAACTGGCAGTAGGACTGGGAGTTCAGCTTGACTCCATCCTCAACCCGAAAAGGCCCCACAAGCTCATCTTTGATGATACCAGCCCAAACCAGTACTCCACCTCCACCTTGCTGGCGCCTGAGTCGGACTGGAGCTCTCTGCCCTTTACCAATCCAGCCACGGGCCCATCCATCTGGCCCATCAAGACTCACTCTCATTTCATCAGTCCATAAAACCTTAGAAAAATCAGTCTTGAGATATTTCTTGGCCCAGTCTTGACGTTTCAGCTTGTGTGTCTTGTTCAGTGGTGGTCGACTTTCTGCCTTTCTTACCTTGGCCATGTCTCTGAGTATTGCACACCTTGTGCTTTTGGGCACCCAGTGATGTTGCAGCTCTGAAATATGGCCAAACTGGTGGCAAGTGGCATCTTGGCAGCTGCACGCTTGACTTTTCTCAGTTCACGGGCAGTTATTTTGCGCCTTGGTTTTTCCACACGCTTCTTGCGACCCTGTTGACTATTTTGAATGAAACGCTTGATTGTTCGATGATCACGCTCAGAAGCTTGGCTATTTTAAGACTGCTGCATCCTCTGCAATATATCTCACTATTTTTGACTTTTCTGAGCCTGTCAAGTCCTTCTTTTGACCCATTTTGCCAAAGGAAAGGAAGTTGCCTAATAATTATGCACACCTGATATAGGGTGTTGATGTCATTAGACCACACCCCTTCTCATTACAGAGATGCACATCACCTAATATGCTTAATTGGTAGTAGGCTTTCCAGCCTATACAGCTTGGAGTAAGACAACATGCATAACGAGGATGATGTGGTCAAAATACTCATTTGCCTAATAATTCTGCACTCCCTGTAGGGTTTAGCTATACTTATGCTGAGATAATTATTGAAACTGAACTGAAGATATTACTTGTTCATTGTGAATAATTGTAAATTCTAAATGTTTAGAATCACATTCAGAATATATTTTACAGTATAACCTACACATGACTTACCTTGTATATTACCCCATAAAGGAGCTCATAAGCCTAAACATATAAACAGAAATATTTTGTATATGTAGGTTCTTTTTTTTTTTTTATCTTTCCCAGGATATTTATAGACCAGTCCATATTTTTCATTTCAAGATCTGCCAAATGTGTTCAATCGGTGAATAGTTTGAACAGATCAACAACCAAACTCATCGACTACAAAGCCATGCTGATATAATTGATGCAGTATATGGTTTAGCATTGTATTCCTAAAATATGCAAGACCTTATCTAAAATAGCGGTCTGGATAAAATCATATTTTCTATAAAACCATTATATATAAATTTTTTAGCATTGTTGATGGCTTTCCAAGCTGCCTATTTCATAGGCCCTAATGCATAGGCCATAATGCACTCACATGCAGTCAGAACTGCAGGCTTTTGAACTATAAATATCATTCTGATAACAAGCTGAATGGTCCCTCTCTTCTTTAGTCTGGAGATCCAATTTCAAACTTCAAATTTGTTTTTACAACAGAAGAGTGTTCCACTTTGCCTTAGTTCATTTTAAAGGAGCTTTAGCCCAAAACAAAAACAATGCCATTTCTGGATCATGTTCACATATGACTTTTTCTTGGCATGATAGAGCAATTGTGGTTGATACAGCAAACTCTGTTCACAGACAATGATTTCTGGTGCTGTTTCTGAGCCCATGCGGTAATTTTCATTACAAAGTCATGGCTGGTTTTAATGCTGTGCTGCCTGAAGGCCCAAAGATCACAGGCATTTAGTATTGATTTTTGCCCTCGTCCCATGTGCACAAAGATTTCTCCAGATTCTTGGATTCTTTTGATGATATTATGTACTGAAGATGAAAAGATATTCAAAGATCAATTTAATTGGTATTGAGGTTATTCATTGTTTCGCAATTTGTCGATTCAGTTTTTCACAGAAAGGGTGGATTTCTGCCCATCTTTTCTTCTCTTTTTATACTCAATAATGTTACTGATCTGTTATCAATTAACCTAATTAGCCTATTGTTAACCCCATCCCCAACTTTTTTGTGTTGCGCCCATCAACTGAAAGATTATTATATTTTTCCTAAAACTGGAATTTCATCAGTTTAAACATTAGATATATTTTCCATGTACTATTGTGGAAAAAAATATGGATTTATGAGATTTTCAAATTACTACATTTTATTCACATTTTACATAGTTTAAACTGGGGTTGTAAAAAGAAACTAAATAATTTAATACAGGGCTCTTGGGTTACATTCAGAGTTGGAGGATTAATTTAATAAGTGATGTCAATATTTACACGGCTACTCAGAGTCTGATTATGTAGCTGCTTATGGGTGAATCATTCAGATTATAAAAATTACCTGCATCTAGTTTAAACCTCCATAGATGTCAGATTGTTCTTGAGGAGTCAAAGTTCAGGTTTTCAATACACAAGCATTTACCTCCTGCAGTATTTATTTATCTGTCAAATGTAATAGGATGTACAATTTTACACACACATACCTAGTTGTATTTATAATATGAATCTTATAAATTTTCTTTTATTTTGGTTAATATTAAATATTTGGATAATTTGCCTAAACATTTGTCTTCCTCTACCCTCATTAATGCATTAATTAATTAATTATAGGCAGATGTAAGTAGAGATATTTTTAATTTCAGTGCAAATATACAATAAAAAGTAGCAAAACACTTGACATGAAGCATGAACCCAAAACCTTAACTTTTTGTTTTGGAAGTCATGTGACATGAAAAACAACAGTGATTTATATGTAGAAAACATAGTTTCTGTGAATAATACTGACAGTTTTATTTTCTATTTGATTACATAATCAGAATTCAACACTTATCATGATTTTTTTATGTGGTGACCAGGTGGCATGTAGATTCTTATAATTGTAATATATGTGGTATGTAACCTTCGATGATTTTGCGATTTTTTTATATAATGAAATAGCAGTACAAAAAGTGATGGGTGGGCGGTAATGTTGGGAGCTGGAGAGTGTAAATGCGACTTGGTCTAGCTGCCAAAGCCAGAATTCAAACTCGGGTCACTGGCATGAGAGTCAGATACTTGGTCAGATATGAGGAAGGTGAGACAGGTCTAGGAGCTGCAAAGTACAGGCAGTCTCATGGCAAAGAACTGATGATGCTTTAATTTACAAGAAGTCTCTGGTAGCAAGGACAGGGTTTGAAGAACATAAGATAAGATCAAATATACCTTTATTCGTCCCACAGCGGGGAAATTTCTTTGTTACAGCAGCAAGGAACTGCAAAAATCAGCAAATAATAAGAGGTATAAGCTTCAATAGTAGTATGCTATAGGCCAAAATAACTTAAGTAGAGCTATATTTTCCCAAATAACCAGAATACAGATAAGGACTGGGAACATCACATAGTGGATAAGCAGCCAGCAAAGGATGTATTGTTGTATTTAAATGATCTTAGAGATCTGACCTGACATCGGAAGGCTGTGGTCCCAGAGCTGCTGATTATGAAGTGCAAGGAGTGCACCTTGACTAGAGCAAGCTGTATAAAAGGAATCTGGTTATGCTGGGTCCACGCTGACCAGATTGGTCTGAAAACATGAAGACAAAGAAAAACAAAGGAAAGACTACTGCAAATAAGGTCAGTGTTTTTGTGAATATGCCCTAAAGACAATCTCCCATGCACTAAGCATATTGCAAAAACTTATTTTACAATAAAACATTTTTGATTTTAGATTTACACTGAGAAGCTATAGCTTTAAAACCACTAACAGAAAAGGTGAATAACATTGATTGTCACGCCACTGAGATATATTAGTCATCAAGTGCAGGGTCAGTTCTAAACGTTTATGTGTTCAAAGTCAGAAAAATAGACAAGTGTAAGGATCTTTGGCCTAAGACCAAATTGTGTTTGCTAGACAACTGGGCCAGAGCATCTCCAAAACAGCAGGTCTTCTGGAGTGTTCCTGCTGTGCGTTAGTTAGTACCTCCCAAAAGTGGTCCAAGGAAGGACAACCAATGAACCAGTGACAGGGTCATGGGCACCAGAGGCTCATTGATGAACCTGGAAAGCAAAGTCTTTGCTAGCTTGTCTGGTCTTATTTGTGCTACTGTAATGCTGGCTTTTATACAAAGGTAACAAAACACACGGCGCATCCTGGCATTCATCCAGATGTTCCTTCCTGTAAGATTTGCAATCTTTATAATCTGTGATTTTTATGTGTAAGATTGTAAGACGTAGAAGATTTATTACAACTTACACAAGTCATTTTAAGGGTCTATTACTAATATTGGTGCCAGACAAATCAGTGCTCATTCAAAAGGACTTGTAGAGTCCATGCTGTAGTCAGTTAAAGATTTTAAATCTCTGGCTGATTTTATATCCTTAAGATTGTATGTTTCTAAAGATAAGCTGCTGCTGTTCCATCCTATGCTCTCAAAAAAAAAACATTTTGTCATTTGTCACAGTCCATAGTGCCATCCCATAGTATATTTGAGCCTAAAATGTCTATTTCAGCACAAAAAGCTTGGGCTGCATAAATATATTTTAATACATGAATCACATATGTAACTGAAACATTCCATCAGAACACACCTGTATTAGATGTTTCTGTTTTTTTTTTTTTTTTTATTTGACTAAAGCTTTTTTTTCATTAGACATTAGACTGTATCACTATACAAATTCTTTTACAAATGATCCAAATGATTCTGATTAATCAGTGGGTTTTTTTTTTTATCAGTGAACAAACTTTGATTACCCAATACCATATTCAGTCATGTACTGTATATTTTTCATCAGTTCAGCATAAAAAAGATCATTTGGTCTACAATGCGTTTTTTTTTAGTACTTTTTGGGTCCAATGGTTAAATAATTTAAAAGAATGCCCCAGGTCATCTGTCATATGCCCTTTAAACCCATAATGGTTTCGGCCTCCTGTTGTGAGAAAAGCACATGTGCCAACAACAAAGAAAACCCCACAACACATATGATCTCTGGAACAAAAGAAACCAGTTTCTTCATCCTGGAAACTCTGTGATGCTCCCAGTAGAGAGAGGGAGAAAGAGATATGTTTTCCCTCTATAAATGCTAGAGATTTTTATGTCTGACTCGTAAATCTCTCCATTTATTAAGAGTGAATCTTACTTTAGAGGAATTCCCCAAGCACGCTCCCGGGAGCAACAATGGCCGCACACACAACAGATGGCTGCAAAGCAATGTTGCCTAGCAATGGCTCGTCAAGCCACACTGCAAGCTATTTTTTTTTCCTGACGGAGAACTTGTTTATCATGCTCACACCCCTCCTTCCAGCGAAAGGAAATCTTAAGAGAGTTTGAGACAGTGAAATGCCACACACATGGATGATGAATGAAACGAGGCACAGGTAACAAGAGGAAATGATTTTGTATCTTGCAGGAATAAGCAGTGTAAGTCTTAAGGCATAACATGGACCACTACACAAATTATGGGAAAACAAATAGCTCAATATTACAATTCTGAACAATTATACAGTGGTCAATGTGCATTCAAAGCAAAAATTAGACTGTAGTCTAATTAACCGCTTTAATATTCTTTGATGAATAGTATTAGTCAAAAGGTGATGTTGCATCCCAGGTGCTCATTTTATATGTTAGATCTAAAGCTTTTATTTTATAAATCATTCTGGTATGAACAAAAATGGATGGCATATTATAACCCAGCAACTGATGAGTGTGACACAAAAGGATCCTTTCCTCTCCAAGTCTCCCCACAGCTGCGAGACATGTCTTTTATGTACGAAACAACTTTTATAATTTAAAGAGTAACAAACGCCACAATTCACAGCAGCCTATCGACAAACCAAAGCAGAAACAAGCAGAAAATGATCCCTGATGCCAGATTTATCAGACACTAAAAGTATCATTCCCTGCAGTGAGTTCAAAACTTGGAATGAGGCGAGGAAGAAAAGGAGAAATATGTGCAAATCAGCAGGTGCTTGTAGGAAAGATGATGCGAGGCACCACCTTTATCTAAAACTAAACATAGATCTGTTTCTCATTTCTCTGCACACTTTTTTATATCCTACAATACAGCAAACAGAAGATTCACTCTGAGGAAGTGGAGAAACTGAGTTTAATAACAGACTTTCAGACACCTACACTCTCAATCAGACCTGAGTAGCTCTTCTTCAGCTGGGGTGGAGTCAGTTACCGGGCTGGAAAAATGAAGTAAACAGCAGTTTACAAAAGCAATTGCAATATTGAAAATCAATATTTATGAATATTTGGAATGGGATATTTTGATGCTTGAGAAAATAGTACAGAAAGTGGCAAAACCTCAATAACCCACTTTAGTGAGAGCTGAGTCCACCATCCATTTTTTCATTGTATTAAATCAGCTTTTGTACATTGCCTTAATTCTTTTATTGGCCTCTTCTATTTGATCTTTCAAGAGTACAGCCAGTACTCGCACACATGTTCACACCTAGAGGCAATTTATCTCAGCCAATCCACCTACTGGCATGGTTTTTGTGAGGTGGGAGGACATTCCAGCATTCATTCTAGCTACAGTAGACTCTCACGAGCATGCATGAAAGCAAACACACAGCACCTTAGATTCTAGACATGTTGACATTTATTATGAGCGCCACCTGTCTTTATCAGGGATAAATACACATAATTCACTTTAAGTCTTAAGTTTCGCAAAGCTGCTTTGAGACAATGTCCATTGTGAATAAACTTGAACTTGAACTTTGAAAGCAAGCACATTTACAAAAGTATACTGTTCACTCGCTATATTTTAGTTTTAAATAGCACCATACATAAGACTCTGGTTGACAAACTCCACTGTATTGGATTAAATTATTTAATGTAAAAAGCTACAGACAGTCAGTATCCACTACAGATCATGCCTTTCTTCCCCAAACCTGGGTACTGAGTCCTCTGCTGTACAGCACAGTACTTTCTAAACTTTACATCATTGTGTTTGGTGATTAATGTTGTCAATGATCCACTCTAATGATTATTGAGATAACTGAGAAAATGAGGAAGCTTCGTCCCTGTTGCATTAACAACAATCTTTCTCTTTATGTGAGCAAACTAAAAAAGAGCCACTTTGGCTTACCACCCCTCTACTGACATCCCAATCTGCTGATCTAAGCCTCTGGAATTTACTATCGGAGAGCAGGAGAACAATTCCTAAGAATAGATTTGGTTACTGCTAATGATCACTTTTTACTATTCCAGTACTCTTAGTAAGTAATCTATAAAGCTATTTCAATGGCAGTAAAAGTTTGGATAGGTTCATTAGTATGGTATCCATGTCTTAGCAACCCTGAATGCAGTCAAATAGAAATGCCATTGCTTGATGAGTCTATAAATATCTTTGTGGGATGCAGTGTTATTTAAAAAATGACTTGTTAACTGAAGAAGCATTTTGAACTTGATTTCTTATGTACTGGTTCTGGGGAAAAACTTAGGGCCAAGGCTCAGGACCTGTGTTCTTGATCATGGTTTCTCTGTATTTAATCTAATTTAAAGTAACATTTAGCCAAGAATTTTAAACCCTATACAGAAATCTGACATATGGCTATAAATTAACATAAATTAACATATAACTTTATAAATACTGTATATATAAAGAAATTGAAACCCCTCACATTTCAGCAACAAGTTTATTATATGTTCTATAATGACAATACTATTGAGATGAAACTTGGATATATTTTAGAGTAGATAATATGCAAATTATACAGCAGTACAGATTTACTGTCCTCTAAAAATAACTCAGCATACAGCCATTATTGTCAAAATAATTGGCAACAAACATAAGTACATCTTAAATGATCATTTAAAAACTGTGTCCAAAGTGTCAGTATTTTGTGTGAGCACCATTGTTATTTAGGACTGCTTTAATCCTCCTGGAGATGGAATTCGAAAGAACTGCACAGGTTGTTGCTGGGATCCTCTTCCACTCCACCATAATGATATCACGAAGATGCCTGGATGGTGCTTCTCCATCTTCCACTTAAGGATGCCCCAAAGGTGCCCAGTAGGATTAAGGCAGTGCTAAATAACAATGGTGCTCACACAAAATATTGACACTTTACACACAGTATTGACATGTTCACTTAGGGTGTGCTCACGTTTGTTGCCAGCTATTTTGACAATAATGGCTGTCTGTTGAGTTATTTTCTGCTATACAAGCTGTACACAGACCACACTAAAATATATCAACGTTTGATTATAGTATTGTATAGTATTGGCCCTTGAGAAGATACACTTAAATAGTTGTTGAAATGTGAGGGGTGTACTCACTTTTGTGAGAAATTGTATGTACAAGTATCTGACATCTATTACTATATCTGTAAAATCCAAGCATGAACATGTATGCAATACATGTGCTTTGCATATATTGCCATATATCAGATTTCTGCATAGAACCTGATTAAAATGGTCTCTTATTTACTCACTATTTGTCACAACCTGGTGTGCAAACAAAAAAATTAGGCATATGCACAGGACAATGCGATTTTAAATTACTGTAGAGCAGAGAATTCCAATGTTACTTTTGCCCTTTGTTCAAATGGTCATTTACATAGGAAATTGTGACCGCACTATACATGTGAATCAAAGTCTCTGAGAACCCCATCTGGCATAGAAATGCTTAATATGTTCAATAAAAGGATAATATCACGCACAGTCAGAGAGTGAAATAATTGACAAGAAATATTTCAGCTGAACGGCAGGCTTGTAGCAGGGGGTAGTCAAGGGTTGTGGAGACCTGAGAAATTCAAGCATGTTGTAGGCTTATTTGACACCTCACCATGCCCCGTTTGACCCTCCAGATGACTAACCAGTTTAATGATTTCTTCCTTTTTTTTGGTCCTTAAAGTTGACATGAGAAAGCAGAGACAATGGAAAAATCCTGTGGGTATTGAGCCCATTGCGAGATTGTCCTTAGTGGCAAACCCAGAGAAAGCAGACATTCATTTCTTTCTTTTTTTTTTTTTTTCCAGAACAACTTTACGCACCATTTAGCCGTGTGAACTGTCAGACTCATGTGAGACAGGCATTCCCCTTGGAGAAATTAAATAAGGTAACACAGCAACAGCCCTGTAAAATCTGAACAACAACAAAGATATATATATATAAAAAAACCATAAAATTCATGAAGGATATATTTTGTGATGGTGTGTTTTGAGGAAGAAATAAAGGAACAAATTTATTACACTATAAACATATTCTTATAAACAGCAAGTGCGAGAAATCTTAAAAGTTTTAAAACCTATGTTGCCTATAAAAGGATTCCAGAAAAAAAGGATTTTCTGAGCAACTAACGCCACCTATATATATTCTAACTTTTGCCATTCTTTTGCATTTGCAAATGATGATGCATGCGAAATAAAGACACCTGTAATAAGTCTGGTCATTAAGCCCACACAGACTTTATCTGTGTCAGCGTGTATAAAAGTGTGTGGGTGGATGTACTGTTCCTTATAAGCAGGAACTGCATGGTGGGTCGATAACAGCCGAGTCCACTGGTGTTCCACTGAAGTCCCACACACTGTAGCCAGTTCCGCTAATCACCATAGTCTCATCTCTCTCTGTGCTTAATCACCTCAGGGGCTGAGAGCCAAACAAATAAACAGCATCAGCTCTTGGGCCACAATGCACCTCTGGCCTTGAATTACATTCATATCTTTTTTATCTGTAATCTGCACTTTAGCACTCACTTCCTCCGGTTCATGCTCATCCACTGGCACTACTATAATAGAAAAAAACATATTACTAAGGTTTCCATTGCTTCTGGTTTCAACACATTTTGTGTATCTTTAGAATGTTATAAGTTAAGTATATGTTTTTTATTAAAAACAAGAAATAATAATAATGATAACAATAATAATAACAATAATAATAATAATATTAATAATAATTAATGCCACTTATACTCTTTCTTTGAAGTTTACTTCGATTCAAATTTGAGCTAGTTATAATTAATAGAAGTTAATGGATATATACGCAACAAAGATAGAAATACAAATGTGCATGTGTATATGTGTGTATGTGACAGACAGCAAGGAAGGAAAGCATTTCTGTCCCGGTTAAATGTTAAGCATGTGTATTGATGCTAAAAATCCCTCCGTGCCTGAATGTTCATAGCAACGTTCAGGCACACCTTATCCTGTCTTTTTCTCTGAGACCTGCTCCAGCCCACACATTTTCTTACTGAGCTCTATCTACCCAGAATAGACAAAACACAGTAGGAGTGAGAAGGATGAAAAAGAGAAGAAAACAATATAGCCGTCGTTTCTTAGGGCCCAATAGAGGGTGCTAATGCAGATCCACTGAAAACCGGAAGTACTGAATTTGGCCTTTTATGTTTGAATTTAGGCTAGTCATGCCACTGATTTCTCCTGGTTTATTTATTAAGGAAATCAAATCTATAGTGTAATAGTCAGTAATATATATTATATTAGTCAAAAAGGTCAGCATTAAGATTATCAACACATGAAGCTTTTTGTTTTTTTGTTCAAATAACAGCAACATTATTATTATTATTATTATTATTATTATTATTATTATTGATGTTGTTGTTGTTGTTCTTGTTGTTACTGTTGCATGGAAAGGCATGAGTAATAAGTCTGTATCCAGTGATAAGCAGCCTGAGGGAGGTGTGATCTGGGGCAGCAAGTGGCTTCTATTTTCTGTGTTTGACTCTTCTCTGTCCCCTCTCACTTTTCTGCTTCCTGAAATTGAATCATTGTCCTCGGCTCACTCTCAGCTGTCCATCGCAAGCGAACATTTGAGTAGGGAACTGAACAGAGTCAATGTGGAAAAAAGCCACTGGACCAAATGACATTAGCTACAAGGTGCTTAAAGCATGTACAGACCAGGTATGTGTGTATGTGCAACACATTTTTAACCTTAGCCTAGAGAAAGTTCCGGTTCTGTGGAAAGTATCCTGAATGCTGCACACACAAAGACATTAAAAACTTCAGACCAAATGCATGAAGATCCTGATATGGTTCATTCACACTCACCTGAGTGTCCTAGCAAGCCCAGCCATGAAACTGCTTTATTTCACACACTGTTGTAGATGATTCAGCCATCTACCTTCTGCACAGAGCACTCTCTTCCTATCAGGCCTCATCAGGTGGAGCATCAAGATTGTATATCAAAGACAACAGAGTCTAGCACAGATGTTTTATGGGGACTTTTTATGCACTTTCCACACACCAGACGAGATATATCTTGGCTTGGTGTCACATCGCTCATCACGTTTTCAGACAACCTCATCAGACAGGACGGAAGATCGTTTTTATGTTACATACGTAACCCTGGTTCCCTGAGGGAAAGAGACACTGCATCAACAACGCTTTTGGAATGCCTCTGCATGACCACGCTCTAAAACATGAGTGTAATCAGTCCAATAAAAAAGCGTGACGTCACCCCACTACAAAAGCATGTTGTGGAGACGGCGTTAACTTTGAAAGTGAAGGAAACGCTAGCAGGGATGCAGGGAGTGTGGTAGCAAGGTGGGATACATACATACATATGTAACCTAGAGATGTCCCCCATCAGGAACTCAAGCTGCGTCAACAACACTTTTGGGAACGAGTGTACAATCCCGCCAGACTGACAAACTGGCACTAATGTCAATGCTATAGGACCTGGCAAAGGTCAGTGGGGTAGACCAGCCCACAGCTTTGCAAATGTCTTGGAGAGACACTCCAGAGGAAAGGCCTGTTTTGGCCTGTCGGGCTGAGTGAGCTTTGATCCTGAAAGAGGGGGGGAACCAGAGGACTCTTTAGAGGAATGGATAGCATCCACAATCCACCTGCTGATGGTCTGCTTATCTGCAGGGAGACCCTTCTTTTATGGACTGTAGCAGACAAACAGCTGATCCAACATTCTCCACAAGGCAGTTCTGTGGAGCAGCCGAGAATACTTTAGAGACATACCCCTGACTGGGGTAGAGATAGCACTGGCCATGTATGGGGTGAATACCTGACAGGAGGGACTCACGGAAACGGTGTAAAAGCCCCCAACTATCTGTAGAAAAACAGTCTTGACTGTTAGAAACTCAAAGGCAACTCAGGCAGGGGAGGTTTAGACAGGGCCTCCAGATCTATGGCCAGGTCCCATGAAGGCACTCTGGGTCACACCTGAGGCCTCAGCTTCAGGGTACCACGGAGGAAACGTGTCACCAACAGGTTTTTCCCTAGTGACTGCTCAGCAAGCGGTGCATGATAAGCTGCAATAATGGACACTTGAAGGTTTACTTATCATGCTCAGACCAGAGGCTAAGAGCTGTGTTCTCTTAGAGGCTACAGCCACAGCCTCCACAGCTTGGGCAGGGGTTAAGCAAAGCACACCTCCTGAGAGGAATCTTCCAGGAAGGGTGTCCCAGAAAGTTTACCAGGTCGGAGAACCATGACTGGCCTGGCCAGCTTGGGGCTACCAGGAGGAGATGGACTCCATCCCCTCCCAGCAGAATTCCTCAGAGGTCCAGTAGTCAGGACCTTTTCGTCAAAGCCCTCTTGTTAAAGATGATAGTCCTCAGATCCGTCACCTTCCTGGGCTTCGACCTAGTGCGTTTCTGGACCTCCCGATGCCCCCTCATACTGGGCTGGGGCTGGGGCTTACATAGAGTAAGGAAGCACTGAAATGCCAGCAGTTGTCTTTTTGACTCCTGAAACCTGTCGACTACTGTATTAATGGCGTTCCCGAAAAAGCCAGTTGGCACAACTTAGGTGTCCAGGAGTGGATGAATTATGATTGCTGAAGCAACATAAAGAGACTTTTAGACTGCCCACAAGACTTTCTAAAGGAGGTGAATGCAATAACAAATAATAGTTAAAATATTGACTACTACTATAAATACCATCTGCCAACTGCATGAGGCTTTAAGAGCACCTGGCATCTCTATTTTAGGTCACATACATATTTTTAAGATAGAAGCTAATTAACATACTGCACTGCTGTTTTAGTTTTCATTTTGTATTATCTATTCATACTCTGTATATACATATCATCTTTCTAACTTTCTAACTTACAAATATACCAAATAATGCTAGTGTTTGCAACTTCAATTCCGGAAACAGTGTCTAACTCAATTTCCCAGGGAACACCACGGCTTATAAACATCTCACACCCATTGTCACGTTTATAGTCACAATGATCATAATGATCATGGGCACCTGAATTCAGTCACACATGCACTCTCCCCCATTAACACTATTTATGCACTTTTACTGCACTCAATCACTTGCAGAATCATTACATGTTTATTTGCCAGACATAACGAGCATTTGTTTATTGGGCACGCTTTCCTGGTTGTTATACTAATCAAGAAACAAGAACAGTATAACAAACGAGGAAAGCATGCCCAGTAAACAAATGCTCTGTTTTGTCTGTTTGCTGATTGCCTGACTTGTTTTTTTTTGCATCATGTTTTAGACTTATCTGCTTGCCTTTAAAATAGGGTGTTCACCTGTTTGAATCTTATCTTATCTTATCTTATCTTATCTGAATGCAAGAACTAAATTAGTGAACTTAGTAGCACTGAATATACTGCAGAATGTTACGTTTGCTGCAGAAACACATAAGTTCTGTATCTTTGCTGGAACAGTTTAACATTTAAGCTCTTATCACTGAAAAGTACACAACAACAATGATGGAACTGTAATGAATGGACATTCGGTGCCACCCAGATAAGGACGGGTTACTTTTTGAGTCTGGTTCCTCTTAAGGTTTCTTCCTCATGCCATCTCAGGGAGTTTTATTTTCTTGCCACAGTCGCCACTGGCTTACTCATAGTTATAAAATGATAAGAACAAACTCATAGAAACTAAAATTATACATTCCTTTGTAACCTATTTATCTCTGTAAAGCTGTTTTGATGTCCATTGTTAAAAGCACTATACAAATCAAAAACAATTGAATTGAATGTAAGGATGAAACCAACACCAACTAATTTGCAACTCTTCTACATGAATGCAAACGTATTTACCATGAAATGAGCCCATAACTCAGAAGTATTGTTAAGTAAATGTAAAAACTGAGGAAAAACCCTAAATTAAGTCACATTTAAGTAATGAACAGACCTGGATAAGCTCAATAGAAGATAAAACTAAAATATGCCAAAACAGAAAAAGCAAATAATAACTTAATTGCAACTAATACTATTACTAATACTACTACTACAATAATAATAATAATAATAATAATAATAATAATAATAATAATAATAATAATAATAGTGCATATTTTAGCTGTCACCTCTCAACAATTTTTCATTCTATCTTTATTTTTTTATTTATTTATTTTTTTACATTTTTTTAAGCATTTTGCTGTTTAACTGCTTCTTTTCTGTTGTGCTGTTCTAATGCACTTGGTCATTAAGTGAATTTGTCTGTTAGCTGTCGGTGGTGGTGAAGCTCCAGACTCAAGCTTTGAACCGTGGATTTCCCTGCGCGTGATGCATGTCCACCCACTCGCTATGGACTGAGTGAAGCTTCTCATCTCTTTCAGCATGGTATGTGGGACTAAAAGCAACTACTAAAATTAACTCACAGCATATTTTGAAGGAGTCTGTTTGTTTTTGTTTTTTTGTTCTCTGCTTGTTTTTTGTCACCATTTTTAATTTTTTTGGTATTTTCCCTGTAATTGTAAGTCTCTTACAATTACAGTGAAAATACAAAAAACCCCAAACTTATAGTTCTCACAAACTCATAGTTTGTGAAAAATGTGCTATATAAATAATGATGATGATGATGATGATGATAATTTAAAATTTTGAACTCTAATTTCACTATGGGTAATCATCCTAACTCCTAAAGTATGCAAACAAAGGCAAGATTGAGATAATCAAAGATTTATATATGAATATTTCTGTATTAATATTTGAGTGGAGGAGGTGTGTTGAATAGGTGATCAGCCCTTCGGAGAGTGTGATTTAACAGCATCTTCAACAGAGTATGATAGATTTTCTCAAACTGAATAAAACTTTGATCAGCGACTTGACTTTGATAAACTTTTAATTTTAATAAACGTTCTACAGTGGGAGGAACACTGCATATGAACTGCTTTTAGTTTTTACCCTGTCCTGGTCTATACAAAAGCTACAATGTACAAGGCACATCATTTCTCTTTTTTTTTAATTAGTACTTTTTTTCTATTGTATAAATGCTTTAACTACTAATATCTATGACATATTTTGCACATGTGTGTGATTAAGACTGACAAGAATATTTCCCTGTGGTTAAAAAAACACATTTACATGAAAGTTATTTGAAACTGAAATCTTTGAGCAGCAGTTGTGACGGTCAATAATAATTAACGTTAAACGTTCATTTCCGGTGAGTCGTAAATAATCAAATTTCATGAATTTCTTAGTCAGTGTACATACTGATGGTAAGGAAAGCTCTAAATTTTACAGGAAGTGCAAGCAACAATATTTGCTCTAGTGTTCAAGAACCATCTTGGTTGTTTTGATATGTAATTTCCTGATGACTGTCCTACATTGTTAGTAAGTTGAATACGTTTTTTTTTTCATTTATATTATGGCTGCCCCATTATAAGTGTGTTTTAAGTCAAGGAATATTAAACTTTTTGGCCCAGTCAGGAACATGTGCTAGAGATTTCTTTAATTCTTTAATGCCATTAGAACAAATATTGAGGACTCTCTTCTATTACCCTTATTATATCCTTAAGGAGAGGTGGTAGCTTAGTGTTTAAGGTTAGAAGTTACTGGTTGGGGGTATCGTAAAACTGCCACTCTTCTGGCCTTTGAGCAAAGCCCTTAACCCCCTGTGCTCCAGAGGGCTGACCCTGTGCTCTGACCCCAGCTTTCTCCATCACTGGGATATGCAAAGAAATATAAATTTCTCTTTGGGATCAATAAAGTATTCTAAAAAAATATATATATAACTATATTTTTCATACATATTGTATCTTTCCTGTCTCAGCTGACTTGATTTTAAGGATGACATGGAGAATTTGTGCCAAAAGAAAGTGTAATGGTTTGTGATGTCTATAGTTTATAGCAGGAATTGTAGGAAAAGGTTATACTAATAATATCCTGTTGCTGTCAAATATACTGAATGAGTCAACTTGATGCTTACAGAAGTATACAGACTAAATAAAGACACCATATTCATCTCTATACGCAGGATATGTGCAGAGCTATTTCTTTAGATTTGTTATATATTTATCTTACCTATCTCATGCTTGTTTTTCGTACTTTTGATGTCTAGCTTTATTTGTGCTGATTTTATTCTGCTGTAACACATTTCCCATCTGAAATCAATGGCCTGTCCTGTCTCTTTTTTTATTTGTTTAGATTGCTCTTTAAAAAATAAGGATATTTGTTTATTTTACAGGCCTTTTGCATTTAATCAACACAACAAGTTTAGTCAAAATCTAAATCCGTAATTGATTTTTTCTCATTAAAAGAGAAAAACAAGGTCAAAACATTTAGCATCAGACCATGGATGGATCATTGCGCTTATTTTTATCAACTCCCAGGAGAAATGTCTTAAATAAGCTGGAGATTTGATTGTAATTTTATACAGCTATTCTTTATGTTATTGACAGAATTGATAAGGGTTGCAGTAGTGCTGGAACCTCTCCCAGGAAAACTGGGCATGAGGCAGGAATACACCCTGGAAATGATGCCAAGTGGCAAGGGCAAGTGATAGTGATTATCAGTGCTGTGGACTCTAGTCACATGGTCTCAATTTGGACTCTAGTGATACATTTACTGATGTTTTATTCATTAACAAAGAAAGCCTGCAACTCAACAATGACTTGGAAAAACCTTTGCATTTTCAAGACCAAAAATAACAATTATTCATTTAAAAGTATACATTGGCTCAACCTTTCTTTTTCCAAAAAAAGCAATGAATTTTCCTGCAAATCAAGGTAATCTTTTAACCAGTCAGAAAGCCTATTAATTAACTTGCACTATAAAACAGGAAAGATTATACATTGCTAAATCACTGATGATAGAGATAGATCTTTGTGGTAACCGTACTCTTAAAGATACTCATTTTACAAGATTCAGAGGTAAATATTATGTTACTGCAAAAACAAAAATGGTTTTAACATGTAGATCATGTGGCTCAAGAATATCAGACTTGAAAAGAAATATATATATTTTTTAAACATGTTCCATAAAATAACTTCTAAGGTAAAGCCCAATAGAAGGTGTATGCTTGTTCATCTTATCCTTTAGACTATAGGCATTTCTATGGACTGTATTAAAGAACCATTGTTTTAGGAGGAAATACAAATTGGAAGTGTAAAGAAAATATCCCAGAGATACTGTATATAGACATTAATTTCATGTCCAGCTTCATTTAATAAAATGTGAATATTATAGCTATTCATGCCACAATGTATTGACAATTTACAGTGCTAATGCCAAAGAGATCTTTTTTGACCGCTTGCTATTTCTTATTTGTGTGTTATCATATTTAATGTTATCCCCTGATCTTTCCAGGCTTACAGAGAAGTCTTGTTGAAGTCGTTGTTTAACTGTTATTTAACATGTACATAAACCGTTGTTTTACATAAATATATATATGTGTGTATATATTTATATATATATCACTTTATAATTATTTATGTAACTCTAAACTCTAAACTAAAATTGCATTGATCCTCACAAATCATATTCTAAATTGTGTCATGACTGACAGGGAAGAAAAGGATCAATGGATTAATTTCTCTGAGATGGGTGTCTTCTCGGGCAGTAGACGTGTCTGCACATGCAAAAAGTGGGATTATGAAATTTAAGCCGTGAACTCTCAGGCTGATTGGCTCGGTGTAACACTGCCCCAAACATGAAGTAACACAAGTGGAGCAATGAGAGCTCTTCCTTACCAGCTCAATCAAACTGAATAAACACTGGGTCATACAAACATGGCTGTCTTCCAAAAAGTGATAGCTTGGACAAAAATGAAATTGCTGAATTATTTTGGTCCAGGATGGCTTTAAAAAGCAGTTTTAGAGCAATAATCACATTTCTTCCTCATTGTGATTATCAAATTCTTGACTGCTCATAATTATCCTATTAACATATGAAACATTTAGCCAAAACAATTCTGTGAATGAATCAGCAATTATTTGAGCACTAGTTTTGTTTTTTCAATTGAATTGAATTGCAAATATTGAGGCAAGTGGGACGTAATCTTAATTTGGCCTGTCAACTCAGGATCTAATTGACTAGAGGTTAATGAACTTGTGAGACTTGCTTGCTAGCAGTCACCTTTACTTCATATTAATAACCTAGACTTCAAATCCTTGTTTTTGCCTTTTTCATCACAGCCTACTTATTGTTCATCACTCTAGCCTTTTTTGTTTTATTTTTAGCTGCCTGCTTGACCATTTGAGTATTGTCTTGTTCTTTTGTATGTCTGCCTGATTAGTCTGAAATAAACCCAAAATCCTGCATATGTGTCCATCTGTCAGCCTTCATGATGCAGAGCTCCTGGGTTTTCCTTTCACTCAGAATACATTAATGGGTTACCTGTCAGTGTGTGACTTCATATTGTTTAAAACATTGTTTTTGGAGCACAGACACTGAGAGCAACATCTGAGAATCTTGTTGCAGCAGCTGGAGTACATGTTTGCCCAATATCTTAAAACACCCCCCTGTATTTCCTTTGGGATTTTTTTTTTTCCTCTTTTATTTGTCTTGACGTTTGACTGAAAATGTGTCTTATTTACATTAATATGCTATAATCTGTGTGAACATTTAATTGAAACACATTGAAAACATGCACACTGTCACTCTGAACAGGATGAATTAAGACCCTACTGCACACCTCTTCTTACTCATTGTTGGAAAAAAAATGAATAATACATGTGTGTGAAAAAATGTGGAAGGCAGGAGTGTCAGATCAAGCAGGATTTACTAAGTTCACCACAAAGAACCCCCAGACACACACAGACACACACACAATGCTGTCTTGGGCCACCATGACACAGAGCTGAGGACACTATGTGTAAATATGCCCTTATTCCCATGGAAAGTATGTGCATGTGTGTTGTTGGACATGTGATCTGGAGGGTAGCAGTCAAATGCACTTAAAGGTAAAAGAAGCAGTGCAAATGCCCCTTGCTGTAGACACACAATACACACTTTACCTCATAACAGTAATGTGCTGCTTTGCTCCAACCTATAAATAGCAGACAAGGAATGAATTATATTTAAAAAGAAAAAAAAAGCTAGCAAGGGGGATCTATTTTCAACCTAGTTGGTAAAGTGGTGCAAATATATATATATATATATATATATATATATATATATATATATATATATATATATATATATATATATATATATATATATATATATATATATATATATATATATATACATATATATATATATATATATATATATATATATATATATATATATATATATATATATATATATATATACACACACACACACACACACACACACACACACACACACACACACACACACACACACAAAGGGGCTGTTTTTGATTACAGGTGAGTTTCAGCGTGTTGATTTGCCATCTGATCAATCTATTATATAATCCAATAGGTCTACAATTGAAATCGACATGATCTTCATGATCAATGGCAAATATTTATGTTTTTATGAATATGTCAAATGCAATCCAATAAATATACTGTATACTTTATGTCTACATGAAATTGAAATGTCTCAATAAAATGTGCTATATTTAAAAAGAAAATGCCTATTTCTATTCTACTAATGTATTATTTTTGCTTTAGGGACCTTTTGACTTATAACAACAAATGCATATCAAAAAAAATCTAAGATCCTCAGAGAGTTCTTTGCCATGAGGTGCCATGTTAAACATCCAGTAGTCAGTATGAGAGAATTGTGCTCACAGCACCACATTTTAACTTCTCTAATACAAGATACACAAATTTGTACAGTCCTGTCATGCTGACAAAAACATGAACATGATGAATAGGACATGGGGCTTTGCACGGTTACACGACATACAGCTGTTATCACTTAGGGGGTTTTTCACATTTGTTGCCAGTTATTTTGACAATAATGGCAGTATTTTGAGTTATTTTCAGAGGACAGTAAATATGTACTGCTATACAAGCTGCACAGTTTTATTTCTATAGTATTGTCATTTGAGAAGATTATTACTAAAACTTTCTTTCGGCTTCTCCCATTGGGGTCGCCACAGCGGATCATCCACATGTTTTTACGCTGGATGCCCTTCCTAACGCAACCCTCCCCATTTATCCGGGCTTGGGACCGGCACTAAGGCTTGTGCAACCCTAATGGCTGGGGTCAGTTCCCTGACCAGGGATCGAACCCGGGCCGCAGCGGTGAGAGCGCCGCATCCTAACCACTAGACCAACAGGGAACCCTGAGAAGATTATTACTATTATTAGAAAAATAATAGTTGAGATTATAATGTAGTTTTGAATTTTAAAAAGGTACTGCACCAGGATGTACCACAATTTCTGTAAATATAAATTACAGTTAAATTAAATATGTATCACACAAAATGAAACAGTGTTAGTTAGTAGTAGGAAATAGACATGATGGATGCAATAAATAGCTTTGAATAAAAGAAAGAATAAAAAAAGTAAATAATAAAATAATGCTGCTGGTGATAGAGATATAGTAATAATATGCTTTATCTTTTGTACCTATATGTTTTTGTGTAATCTTACATATTAAAAATCATCTTCAAAAATGTATTTCATTTTTATTTCTTATGTCACAATCTACAAATTTGTTAACAATATTATATTATATTCATTGACATCACCACTTATGCCCAGGATATAAAGGCCCGTAGCAGCAGATGCACAGCACCATTAAGGACATAAATCTTCCAGCCCACTGATGACACTGACAGTTCGTGTCAGCAAATAAGATTTCTGGGTCCCCTGATATTTTAGATTTAAGCCCAGCCATAGCTGAATTCTCATTTATTACCCCCTGCAAATGAAGGTAGCCCTGAGCTACATACACACAACATATGTCACATTTTTATATAGCACGTGCCAGTGTGAAATGTAGTGTATATTTAGAAGACAGGTATATATAACGAAGGCTGATTATTCAATGTCAATCCTAGGGGGAAAAAAAGAAAGCTAAATGCAATTAACATGGCTTTATATCTTATGAACAGTAAATTTAAATATCATGGCGATGGGGTGGAGTTTTTTCTTCACTGGCTGTGTCATATATATCTGATACTTCACACAATATTGTTCACCTAGAGGCATATTTACTCCTCAGTATGTCTGCCACCAGCCACCATACAGACCTCTCACATTATTGCACTACTAAATAATTCACTAGCGCAGCTCAGAGCACTTAAAATGCACGTGTGTATGTGCGTATGTTCTTGTGCATGACCTACTGTAAAAAAAAAAAAGAAACCATCTTCCTTTACGCTATGGTAGATATAGTGCTGCTGGTTGGGGAGTGTGATTTACTGCGTCAATTTGCTCCAAAATATGCCTCACCAATGGAAAAATGGCAAATGGAGTTGATGGTTCAAACCCAGGGTTGAAGTCATTAGACAGTTCAGGTTGCTTGACAGTGATGGCACAAAGTGTAGATGTTAGAGAGGTGTTGAAATATTGATCTGGATATTATATAAATCAGCTTATGTCTAAACAACGTAATGTCATACATAGATTTCATGTACAGAATTGATATATCAATCTGTATTGGCAAGAAAAATCTGCAGACTGACAGAAAATCCAGCAAAAATATTTAGGTTTGATTCTGCCGTTATAGTTGATGTAAATGTTTTGATACGTGGATGTGAATTTAAGTGCATACTTTTTTATTTTCAAGGCATCGGTCCAAAATTCACAGCCATGCAAGTTTTAAATAACTCATGATCAACCAAAAGAGGTTTTTGGATGACCTGCAGTTGGCACATGTGTTCTTTTATTTATTTACTAACCATTTTATCCTGATCAGATACATGGTGGTTCTGAATCCAATCCCAGGAACACTGCACATACTCATAGGATTATTATAATGCTGGTTTAAATACACTAGCACTGTTGTAGTGTCTTGGAATTTGTAAAAGTGGCAAAAGATTTAACATAAATAGTGAAAAGCTACAAAACTACTTTGACAAAGTGCAAAAATTTAGTGCAGAACATGAACATGAATTGATTCGATGACCACGAATATTGCACCAGTGCCAAAATATAGAAAATCTTCTTTTCCTCTGGATGACCTGAGATTCTTCTCTTATGAAAAAATTGTTTTAGGTTTAATAGTTAGTGGTGTGCGACTATGGTATGTTATTTTTTCTTAAACATTTTTGCTAAAAATGAAACAGCAGTGAAATACAGACTAGGCATCACTTTAATAGGCCCAGCCGATTGCACATAGGAAATGATCAGTGTCAATATAAAGTGGCGGAGAAGTGCTCTTAATAACATATCTAATAAAATATGTATTAGCCTATAATAATACAACACCAAATGAGCTGGAGATATTCCACCGAGCTAAAAACAAAACAAAAAATGAAAGTGCATCTTCTATGTGTAAACTTGTTGCATTGTAGAGAATTGCAATTTGCTGTTGTCGGTTTTGTCTCAGGGAGCCAAGTTCTGTTTATTATTGAAAAACCAGACAGATTTCATTATAACATTTGATTTACTGTTTCTCAATAAGGCTGATGTCTATTCCAATATCTCAACCAGAAAAAAAATTAGTGTGTTGAGACATAAATAATGATTATCCAGATCATGTTCAGCACTTCAGCAGATATTAATGCAATTTATGGTTAAAAAAAAATCTATTGTCAATGGTTTCAGGCAATTAGAGCCACCAGTATAGATGCAGGTTCTCTGATGCAGGTATTAAGTCATCCAAGTACAGTTAACACCCATAAAGCTTTCACAGTTATTATTGATGCTCCTTTGCCCCTTGAGGTGCTTCAGCTGGCAAAAGCTGTTTTGTTTACATCCTACAAACTTCTATAAAACAAGCACACATCTCTCAGCCTTGCTATGTCCTATTGCAACAGCCTCACAGCACTGTTCATATATTTCCAGCAAATGGCTCTTTAATAATTAATTGTTAGCACTACTTAGAGGCCAGAGTGTGCCCTCTTCTATAATGCATGATCTTTATAGCAGCTGATGTCCCACAGCAGTCAGCCGAGTGACAGCAGCCCACAACTTATGAAATCTTTTGTTCATCGGGGAAGGTAATGATGAAGTCCAACGAGGCATTCACCAAATTGTGGTAGCTATGGCAGCCCAGGATAAAGGTTCACACTAGTAACCTGAAGCTTCTGAGTTTAACTCTCAGTACTGCCAAAAAATCATTGTTTCATTTTTATTCATGCTTCATTTGCGCCAGATCCAACAGGAAGGGGATTTAACCCTCCATTAGGAGAGCCCATGTTGTAGAATTCATTTACAAAAATGTAAAACAAGTAAGCAAAATTGAGAGTGTAGAACAATATTGTATTTTGTATAATTGTATAATTTTGTACAACTTGTTTTGTAAATTTTGTATGCCCACAAAATTCAACAATTCAATTTAACTGTATTTGTATATAACATTTAACAGTGGACATTGTCACAATACATTTTTATACAAGAATTTTTCTGATTTTCCATATGCACATCAAATGCTACACATAAGCATTGTAAATCACATCATCAAGAGATGACTTACATGAACATAAAAGATATATTATATATTATATATATATATATATATTATATAGAGGGTATAAGCCCCAGTGTTTTCTTGCAAAATGTTTGAGTGTAAATGGATATTGTGCAGCTTAGTAAATAGAAAATATGCAGCAGCCTCCTTACTGAAATATAATGATTACAATACCTTGTTGTACTACAGTCATCATGCCTACAATATTAGCCCTACATTAGAGAGCTGTATTATGTACACACAGTATCCCAAGCTCAATATTAAACCGAGAACCCTGCAGTTGTGTGGTGGCAATGCAACCCTGTGTTCTCAAATTGTATTTGATTTTATTTTGTGTTTGAAAGATATATTTCATTACATGCAAACTTTTTCTCTTGCTTCATTTCTCGGCGCAGAGGCTTGTCAAGACATTGAAAGATTTTCCATTGCTATAAAAATGTTGGGGATTAAAAATTAATTATGTTTCTCTTAGAACAGTCAGATTGTGTGGCTCTTTGCCTGTGCTAATCTTAGCTGGTGTCATAGAGAATTACATGTCTGAGACGTTTAACAGGCACATCAAAAGATGTGATCTTTGCCAAGGATTGATAAAAACTTGTAGACAATAATCAGGTGTGAAATAAGTTGGAAACTGGATTTTTCCTGGCAAGTGTGATCTTCTGTCTTATTACATTTTCAAGTCCTGTCAGAGTAGCACAATTCAAAAAAAAAAAAAAAATCTTTCTTCATAAAAAACCTGTTGAAAGGCAACCTTATGCCCCTCACCTTGCTGCTTTTTGAGAAGGAAGTGACACATCCATCAGCACTCAGCCTGTAAACTACTGACAGTTGCTGGTTCCATCAATTATTTATTTGGAGAGCTGTTTTTAGCCAAGCTCCCAGTGCCACAGATAGCTGTCTTTATTTTCACGTCTCTGCTTGGAAAAGAAGATCCATCCAAAGTGACACCTTGACATACGTCAGGTTGTGACTTATCAGAACAGAGCATTTTATGTCCCAAGCCTACAACAATTGATGTGTATTTTGTTGCGCACAGAATCTCTGGGCAGTGCTGCATCATGGGGCCCAAGAGACTACTTGCCATCATGCACAGTGAAGTAATACTTAAGCTTAAATGCATACTATTGCAATGTTTGTTTTTCCATGATCTCGCTCTCTTTCTCTCTCTCTCTCTCTGTTTCTCATGCCTAACAAGGGTATGTATTGCAACAAGATTCATACAAAGTGACACCAATTATAACCAACAATTCTGTACAACACTGATTGCAGATGACTCTCAAGACCACCTGTTTCACAGAAATCACCCCAGTAGCAGTCAGGAGGCTTCCAATAATATATATATATATATATATATATATATATATATATATATATATATATATATATATATATATATATATATATATAGAGGGGGAAAGAGAGAAACAACAAGACACAACATTAAAATACCTGTAAACTTTACCCCTGGTCTCAACAGCCTTCATAAACGACCCTGCTTTGCTCAGACATTCATAAAACTGGACATCTTTACTACATATAATGGATGAAGATTGGTGAAGCAAAAACAGGTGGTCACGATCAATATTGTATTATGCCATAAGGCATGTGGTCTTTTGTGGCCCCTTTTTTCCAGAGTTTCAAAATGATATCCTGAGGTACATTTTGGGCAAAAATATCAGATATTTTTGGATTGTCTGATTTACTCTATTTGTTCATTATCCCATTCCTAGGCTACATCATTAGCCTAGATGGAGTCACTATGGACACTATAGACTCTCACTGAGTTGCCTAAAAAAACTGACCCCAACTGAATAAAACAATGATAACAGGAATCAGTTTCTGCTTGCAATAACGCTGCCTGTCAAAGAGTAGCACCATTTGCAAGAGGGAACCACTTACCTTTTCACTGTATTCACTGACCTAAAGAATCATGAATATCTTAATACAGCAAAATGTCTTAATCATTGCCGGGCACATTGGTCATAGGTTTTTATGCTTGGCTCCAGTTTTCCTTTTCTTATAGACCTGGATCTAAAAAAATTAAAAATTAAAAAAAAAGAAAATACAACTCACATAGAAGGCTGGAGAGAGAAGAAACTCCTTCCTGCTTTCTATGTGAGTGCCATCACCTAAAACTCCTCATATGTGCCCTTGACCAAGGTATGTTTGTATCAACAAAATTTTGAGCAAACCTCATTAAATCAGTAGCCACAAAATCATCACCCACAGAGCACCCAGGGACCCAGTGCACATATAATTTGCTATAGGAATAAAACTGGTCACTCAATATGCTTCAAATGTTCATTGTAACGCGTCCTATCAAATGCATATGCCCAGGCTAGGATCTCACAAACTTTACCAGCTGGAAGCTACAGCCACTGCCTGTACCACAGAGACTCTGGCCAGAGTACATTCCAGCAGACACTGTCGTGGACTGAGGTACTCATTTTATCTCTCAAGTTTGGTCCAGCTAAAACAGAACTAAATTCTTCCAACAGTTGGACTGAGAGTGGGATAAGACAACACAGAACTAAAACATAAGCAGACCTATACCCAGGACTACTGTACATAAAGTGCACATGAGCAAACAACACAACAAAGTACTATAAAAAAACAACAACAGTGAATTAGAGTGCAATAAACACAGTGAATTAGCACATGGTGCTAAAGTTGATGTGGACTAACATGCAAAGGTATTGTTCATATAATGATAAATATAGTTTAAATAGTTTAAACTCAGGATACCACATGCAAACTAATGAAAATTTGACCTGTGAGCTCAGTTTTACATCACGACTACAGACTTGTCCATTGCAAACTTCGATTCCCAGTACCCTGTTAACATTTTCTAAATCCACTACCTTTCGATTACATATACATGTTTTTACCTCAGTCCTCCTGTTTATCCTATTAATGGCTTTTCAAACCAAACTTTTGAAAAATGTCATGCCCTTGAATTCTGTGAATTTCAATGATTATTAAAATGTAAACACTTTACATTCTATACATCTATTTTCATATGGCATTTAGGTGTAACTTTTACAGATTTACTGTATAAGATGCAGGATGTTTGAATGAAGTTGAAAGAGTGTATACATGTACTTAAAGAATATAGACAAAAAATAAAAAAAATTCATTAACTATAAAATCAACATTTTTACATTTCAATATTTCTTTCCTATGCAAACAAAAAATGGTGTAGAATGTATAAAACCTGCAAAGCAATACAGCTAATCCAGTTGTCCAAACTGCACATTAAATGATAATGGCTCTAACGCCCAGTGATCCTGATATTATCACTGCTTTGATGGTGGGGTTATGCAGAGATGGAGGAGAGTGGATGAAAGCTTTTTAAAAATGTAAAATGCTTGTAAAAAAACTAAAAAAAGCAGTAACTAAAAAAAGCTATAAAAACCACATCCATGGGCTGATACTGCAGATGACTTCAAAGCATGTGAAATACAGAATATCAGTTATTTTAAAAGGCATCGTTCCCTGAGTAGGCTTTGCTCATCAAACGAGGAGGTTAGCCACTTGAAATGAGTAGTATGGTTGCACCTTTTGCACTTTCAATGGGTTTGACAATGCACATAACAGGTATAAAGGTCACTAACATGATGTTGTATTGATCTGGTATAATGTCATACTGTCTATGTCAGATTGTTATTCACATTCACCATTTCATGGATAGCATAAGTTTTCGGCATGACCTTTTTTTAAACCAGACAGAAACAGAAAAATGTCACTGGCCTTTGTGAGAGGCCAGAGAAGTTGTGAGTGTGTGGAATCCTTTACAGGTGATCATATAAACACTTCTAACATTACATGCGGAACTAGTATGTATACGTGACAGGCATCCCTAACAGTTTCCATAACTCTATCTAACAAGTGTCATGTATTGCATTCAATGCATGATAGCAGAACCGGATGCACGTGCAAATTAAGAATGTTTTTATAATATAAACAGAGAAAAAAAAAATTCAAAAAAGCATTGAGCACACTCGAAAAGCATGAAATGGGTCAGACAATTAGCAACACAACACAAACTAGGCAAACTTAGATAAAAATAAAAACAGATGAGAGACCTGAAACAAATGGTTTGGTAAAAACTAGAAATCTAATCAAAGAGGTATGTACCCGTGTACATGAATAGAACGTAAAATGAAGACACCTCTTAATGAACAGATATTTGAAATATTGACCAATAATGTGTCAGGGATGAAAACATTACATGTGTGATATGGAACCAATGACAAGGCAGGATACAGAAGTGTGGGGGCCTACAAAGTCCCTCCCTTGGTGGTCGGAGGCAGGCATAGTCTCTGTTGGAGTACTGGGACAGACTCGCAAGGGTCAGGTTGCTGGAACAGGCTATAGGAGGCTGTGCCATTGGCCCCTGGCATGAGCAGGTCATGGGAGTAGGCCATGTTGCTAGGCCAAGGGAGGCTGTACCACTGGCCAGCAAAGGGGAATCACTGTCAACAAGGATGACCATACAGGTTCCTGACAATGATAATTTTTATATTTGGATATGTTCTGAATTAGGGGATTTGTACACCAACTGGAAAATTTTATATTACATTGATGTTGGGTCAAAGGTCTTGTGCGGTGAGAGCTTTTTAATTTAAGCACAGGTATCCACTGAAAATAAGCCACTAGGCATCATTGAAAACTGCTAGAATGGATTGGGCATGGATCTTTGAGACAATTGAATTATCTGGGGAGAGTATCTGCTTTGCCAGTCTTGGAGTCTGGCCTACAGGTAAATTAGAAACAAGTAAAGGACAGCATCCAAGAAGCTTGGTGGGGCTTTAAATATCTGGATGATTTAACATATCCCCCCTGTCTACTGTCTCTGTTCTTTGAGGGCCAGAAACGCTTCATTCTCAATATTATAGTTTCATTTATCAGGAGGGTCTGGGTGTCTCAGAATAGAGGCATGGGTAAAGGTTCTGTGGGATTGACACTACATTGTTATATCTTAATACTCTTTAATGAAAAAACTAAAAAATAAAATTTAGAAACACAATGACTGAAGCACAGTCAGTGATTAGGCTTGTGATGATTCTGTAACATCCTTGACCTTGGACATTCATCATGTTTATTAATGCTTATTATGAATCTACAACAGAAATTCTATGGTTAGCTGGTAAACTCACTAGCTTTAAACAGGAATTAATAGTTAGTACATTGAAATCTATACAAATGATGAAAGAAAAATGAATGCCTCGATTACAAAGATTGGCAGATGAAAGGGGCATTGGCCAGTCCAAATAAGTGCCACCTCTGATTAGTGTTTTTTTTAGATTTACATCAGGTTGTACAGGTCCAGATTTTTAAAGAACCACTTCCCAAAAAGCTAATAGTAGTGAATGTAGTGTTGTTTGCCACTGTGACATGGTACCTGATGGTCATCCCAGGTGATTTATTTCCAGGTCAGGGTCTCAGAACAACGATTCACAACTCTATGATCTCCCCTTCAGCCACTGCTCACAACCTCGGGGTAACCATGGACAATCAAATGTCCTTTTTCTCACATGTTACTAATGTGACTGACACTTGTCGATTTCTTCTCTACAAGATAAGAAGGATTCTAGCATTTCTATCCACACAGGCTGCTGAAGTACTTGTTCAGTCTCTTGTCATTTCGAGACTGGTCTACTGCAACTCTCTGCTGTCAGGTCTACCACTGAATGCTAATTGTCCTCTGTAAATGATCCAAAATGCAGCTGTACAACTTGTGTTCATCCTGCCCAAGTTCTCACACACCACCTCACAGCTGCGCTCTCTTCACTGGCTTCCGGTATCTGCACGCATCAGATTTAAACACTGATGCTTGCCCACAAAGCCAAAAATGGACCTGCACCTTTATACCTCAAAGACCTCATCACTCCTTGCACTGCACCATGCTGCCTGAAATCTTCTAGCACTGCTCCCACCTTCTCTCAGCATAAGAGAAAAGTATACTTCAAGGCTCTTCTCTGTTCTGGCACTGAGGTGGTGGAACAGCTGAGTCACTGGATTAAAGCAAAAGGTGAAGACCTACCTCTTTATGAAACACTTAATCTAGCACTTTTTCCAGGTTGTTTTGTCTGTTTATATTTATTTTTTTTTTAAATCCTCTCAACAGAGGTGTAGGCTGATGGCATCTTAACTTTGTAATCAACCAGTATTGATTTATTCATTGATAGAGACTCAAAGCACTTTTGTACATTGCTCTGGATAAGGGTGTCTGCTACAGTAAATGCTGTAAATGTAAATGTACCTCCAATTCTTCTATATCTGATGTCCTTTGCTGCTCATGGGTGCCTAGCAACATAGTTGGAGCAGTACAACAGATCACATAAAATCCCTGTTGTCTGGCAAACAATGTATAATAAGCTGTTTGTAACAAGGCAACTCATCAACATTATCCAAACTTAAAATTACTGATCTATATATTCTTTCCAATCAATATATGAATAAAAATGAAAACAATTGTCAAAACATGGCAGGCAGAAAGGTCAGATGCATGGTAATCTCAGGAAGAATAACAAATGTCCAAAATTTACAGGTTCTGTCTATATGGAAATGGTTTAGAAACACTGTATTCAAACCTGTACTGAAATACAGAATCCAAACTTTCACTTTCATGCAAATCCCACACATGTACAGAGAGGTAATGCAACTATAGCTTATATAAGCTAATATAAATGAAATTTATCCAGATATATGAGAGTCATCTTTTCAAGAACAAGTTAACAGTGGTGCACATTTATTATTTACAGTATACTGTATATCTGCAATATGCCCATTGATAATATACCAAGTTTATTAACTTTATACTAATGTTAAAGCACTGTTCTTACACTGTTTTGTGGAGCTCCAAAATAAACTTATATTTACTTTTACCACATATCTGTTCAAAGAAATATTGCCAATTTCACAGATTGAATGCTGTACACATTGCATATCTTGGCAGGGCTTTCCAAGAATATTAAATTTCATTTCATAAAAAAAAAAAAAAAAAATGCTCTGACACTTTTCTTTTTTTAACTGTTGTCGTTCTGCTCTTAAATGTGCTTAAAAATGATAATAAATGCATTATAATAAAAGGGTACTTAAAGGACCCTGTGAAACAACTGACCTTTCTCAGCTTTATAAGAGATTCTTGTACTGTGTCTTGCATGACATTTCTGTATTTCTGTAATGCAGCATACCTTAGAACCTGGTGAAGTAAATCTGGTTAAATATTATTAGCTTTCTCAGTCACATTTAGTCACATTTTTTAAGGCTTTCTGCAAAGCACATCTGGTTTAAAAGATGGATAAAATGTTATATATTATGTTGTTATAATTGTGCATTAAATAACATCTTTTTTTTGAAGAGTCCATTTGTTTCAGTGTTTTCTAGCACTTCCAGGGCATAGTGATAAGTTTATTGTTAAGCTCAAACATCAAAAAAGACATTTCAAAACTAAACTGATGCAGCTAATGAGATTGCATTAATCAACATTTTCATTACATTAGTGTGCAGAAATTAGCTTTGTCTAGAAAAAAATCCAGCTATGCATATATCCATATGTTCTAACTGTATTTATACAAATATTCAGTATATGAATAAACTCAAGGTTGTAGACTCCTTTGTAGCTGCTGAGAGCAGAGGTAATCAACAGGGACCACAGCCCATAGATTCACTTTGGACAAAATCACTCCATTAATCTTGGATTAATCTACTCGTCTCTCCTCTTTCTAGAAAAAAAAGCAGGAAACCTGTCAAGACAGTATGTTTGCCTTTGGAGACCATCTTTGTTTCAGGTAGCAATAACCTGTTACCATAGAAACAGTATGACTTTAGAATAGTGATGTCATCAGGGCTGTAGTTTTAGTGGCACATTCCAGAGCAAACACAGTGACCGATTCATAATGCCTGAAAAATCATACATTAAAATATGATTATTACTCATTGCCAAAACCAGATATGAGTCCAAAGTCTAAAGAATTACCAAAATAAAATGCACACACACACACACATACTGTATATATACATACATATATACTGTATATATACACACATATGGCAATATTACACTATGTGCATACAAACTGAATGAACAACATGCTTGAAGTAAAATATATGCTGGGGCCATGGAGGGTTAATACTTTGAAATAATAAAGCCATAACATACCCACTCACTTTTCAAGCTAAAACTAAGAAATGGAATAGAAAGTCTAACTTGTTAAAACTCTTCCTAGTTCTTCTTATCTTTTATTTTAAACAAAGTAAAACCAATGTCTAGCATTCACTTGATGTTCTGTGTAAGTTTGTTCTCAAGGTAATGCCTGTGCAAATTGCAAAATTCTTGGTCCTTGCTTAAGTGAACAGATGGACAATGGCAAATAAGCACCTCCTATCTGTTCTTTTCTTGTTCCCTTGTTTGTAATTAAAACTGAGTTAAAATTGTCTCTTTTCATCAGAGTCCAAACTATTCACCTTGCGGTTTGGACTCACTTATAGAGTGAAGCCTGGGATTTTTAGTGTGTAGTAGGAATAGTGTGTGACTCATTCTTCTGGAGTGCCATGCCACAGCTAAAGCCACTGCCAGTGCAGCACTAGGTGCCAATAAAGGAAGGGAGAGAAACTGCAGAGAAGTACATCTGTTTGACTTGGCACTGATGCTGTTCATTGGGGAAAAAACATAGATGTCGAGTGATTCCCTGAGCTCATCTAGCAAATACACAAATAATGGATCCGTCTCAAGATTTTTTGCCAAGGGCATGATTTAAAACTAAATTAACATAACAAAATGTCAAGTCAGCCCCAAAAGGGGCAATGGTTTATTACTTAACACAGATGCTTGTCTATTTGCCTGAATACAGGAAGGTACTAATAGTTTTAGGTAACCTTGATTCTTCATTGATAGAACGAGTTTCTACAAAAATTCAATACTATTAGAAAAAGAGATAAATTAACATACTGTACTGCTGGTTTTGGAGAGACTTAAATTGGAATATCATGTTGGCGTGGCTTGTTTGGATAGTTTCCCTGTCACCAGTCATGCCTAGCATCCTCTGGCGAAGTGTGAGTGCCTACTGCTGAGTAGTGGATCTCATTTTATGGAACCATGCCAGTTTTTTTTTAGCCTTTCCCTGAGTTCAGATATTAGTCACCAGTACTAAGACAAGGTCAGCCAGAATTGCACATGCCAAGTGAAGGAAGTTGATGAGAGTTGCCTGCCTCACACTAAATTACAACATCTATGTCTTATTTACCAAATACATGCAAGAGCTGTGGTGGTGGCTGTTGTCTGTATCTCATTGTGCCCTAAAAAATGATGAAGGCATCTCCCTATTGCATCTTTATGAGAAGTAAAATTAGCCTGACAGGAAAAAGAAAGAAGAAGAAAAGAATAAATAAATAGATGAAAATGCCAGCTCATCTAGGCTTTGTTCATATCCCTAGTGTCGCAAAGCATGGTGATGAAAAATTCATGATCCTGTATAGTTGAGATACAGACTCTTGAAATGCAAAAACAAAAGGAAAATCCCTTTCCACCTTAAAAAGTACCTTGACAAATGTAAGCCAAAATCTATACAATTGATCTATTGTCAGATATTTGAGCTTTATATGCACTCAGAATATTTTCTGGAATGTAAGACAAGCTGCTAAAAGATGATTCTTGTTGAATCTCTAGATAGAAATACTTATAAACCCTTCTCTTTCAAATTACACTGTATTTTTTTTTTTTGCAAAAGTTTAATTGTTAATAGCTTTGTAATATGTGAAAATCAGGCAAAGTGTAATGATCCATGTGCAGAAGTGACAGTTAACTTGCAATGTAAATCTAGCTGACAATACTTTATTCATATCTATTACACTGTATAGGATAGCAAAACAATATACTGTACTTTCCTGCACCTTAGCAGAGCTATAGCTGTACAATGACCATACATAACATAATTAATAACACTGATTATCTCTTTATCATGGCACCTGTTAGTGGGTGGGATATACTAGGCAGCAGGTGAACATTTTGATCTCAAAGTTAATGTGTTAGAAGCAGGAAAAATGGGCGTGTGTAAGGTATTTAAACAAATTTGACCACCTTGTGGCAAGTCTCTAGTGTTCAGTATCTTTCAAAAGTTGTCCAGGGAAGAAACAGTGGTTAACAGGTGACAGGTTCATGGGCGGCCAAGGCGCAATGATGTACACACAGACGAACTCCTGTAGCACAAATTGCTGAAGAAGTTAATGCTGTTAATACTCGGCAGGCCAGAACTGTTTTGGCAGCAAAAGGGGACCGACACCATATTAGGCAGACCATAATGTTATGCCTGAACGGTGGTCATAACGTTTTTTTTTTATTGTATAATGTCAATCCTTTACATGCATTTATTCCATAAAATTTTTATTTTAATCTTAAAGTCCATAAACCATATGTAAGATAATCCTCCCAACAATAGAGGAATTAAGACAAACGTGTTATCCAGAACACAAAACCAAAAAATAAGGTAAGAATCAATCACACTAAAAGCTAGACAAACTGTTTTGAGGTTGTGCAATATTATGTTTTAGCAAGACTTTACTAGCTGAAGTCTATGAGGTTAAGTGGAAAATCCCTGTCACAATGAAAGTTATCTTATGCAAAATTAATATTAATATATATCACTAAAATATAGAAACAACACTAACTGATTTATACTGATCAGGGTCACTGTAGGGACAAAATTGAAACATGGAATAAATGGTGGGAAATCAGTCCATAACAGTTCCTTATGCAAACATATTAGCCTACTCTCTCACATCTAGAATAGCCAATCTGCCAACCAGCATGCGTGTGGAAGTGGGAGGAAACTGATGAACCCAGAGGAAAACCACACTAACACTATACCCACATTTTATTTTTGTTTTGCTTTATGAAAAGTGTTAATAATTGCATTTTATTTCAGTTCAGAAACAATAATTGATACTTCATAGTGCAAGTCATGTTCCATCAGCAGCAAAAGTGGGGGAATGGGCCAATATTTTGTATATAACTGGAACATGAAATAAATTCATGTAATTTAACCTTGTTCACAGTATTCAAGTCAAGAAGCTTTTATTGTCATTTCAACCAAACATTGCTGACGCATTACACAGTGAAATGAGACAATGTTCCTCCAGTACCCTGGTGCTACATAAAACAACAGAGCGGTACCACACAACATAGAGCTAGGACTACATTTACATTTGCTGCATTTAGCAGACGCCCTTATACAGAGCGACGTACAAAAGTGCTTTAAATCTCTAGTAATGAATAAATCTACAAGATTACAAACCTAATATAAATATAGCTCGAATTCTACAAACTTGGAAAGTGCTAATTTAGGTATTTCAGGAAGAGGTAGGTCTTCAGTCGTCGCTTGAAGATAATCAGGGACTCTGCTGTACGGACATCTAGGGGAAGTTCATTCCACCACCTCGGTGCCAGAACAGAGAAGAGCCTTAAAGTGTACTTACCTCTCATTCTGAGAGAAGGTGGTACCAGTCGAGCAGTGCTGGAGGATCTCAGACAGCGTGGTGCAGTGCGAGATGAAGCAGCGATAAGAAAACCCATGTGAGAATATGACTTCACCAATGGAGTGGGTATAGAGGGAGAAAAGGATGGGACCAAGTACAGAGCCTTGTGGGACACCAGTGGCGAATCTGCACGGGGCAGATGTGGATCCCCTTCATGTTACCTGGTATAAGCGACCTTCCAGGTAGGAAGCAAACCATTCCCATGCTGTTCCGCAGATACCAAGGCTCTTGAGGGTTGACAAGTGTCTTGTGGTTGACTGTGTCAAATGCTGCTGAAAGGTCCAGAAAGATAAGTACAGATGACAGCTTGGCTGACCGAGCAGCATGCAGTTTCTCAGAAACAGCCAAAATTGCCGTCTCTGTGGAATGTGCCGCTTTGAACCCAGACTGGTTCGGATCATGGAGGTTGTTCTGTGAGAGGTAGACAGACAGTTGGTTAAAAACACTGCGTTCCAGAGATTTAAAAAGAAAGGAGAGAAGTGATACCAGTCTGTAGTTGTTGATGTCTGATGGATCCAGAGCAGGTTTCTTCAAGATGAGAATGACCCTTGCTTGCTTGAAGGTAGTTGGTACATAGCCAGATGTTAATGACCCATTGATGATTGTGGAGATGAAGGGCAGGAGATCTTGCATGATGGTCTAAAACGTAGTTGAAGGAATTGGATCCAGAGGACAGGTGGTGGGATTGCAAGATCGGATGACTTGCAGTATCTCATCTTCTGTTAAGGTTGAGAAGCTTGACAGAGACGTAGTGGATTGTTGGCTGTGTTGTTTAGTCATTGTTGGAGAGGAAGTGAAGGTCTGGCAGATTTTCTTAATCGGCTCATCATAGAAGGAGGCATTAGAAGTCAGGGAGGATGGAGCAGGTGCAGCAGGGGGGATGAGTAGAGAAGAGAAGATGTTGTGAAGCTTACAAGGATCTTGTGCAGAAGCCTCAAGCTTTTCCTTGTAGAAGGCAGTTTTGGCAGAAGTCACCTCCAAAGAAAATTTGGTCAGGAGTGCACGATAAGATGAGAGGTCTACATCAAGTTGTGATTTTTTCCACTTCCTCTCTGCAGATCTGAGTTCTCGCCGATTGCTGCGCAAAACTTCTGACAGCCACAGTGTGGGACAAGAAGTCTTTTTGGGTCTTGTAGTCAAGGGGCAAATGAGGTCCATGGGTGAGGAAAGAGATGAGAGGAAGGAGTCCGTAGCAACGTCTAAGGGTAGAGAGGAAAAGGAGTCAGGGTCAGGAAGAGATGAAAGAGTACAGGAAGTTACAGAGGAGGAGAGATAGAGTGAAGGTTAGGACGGATAAGAGAGACATGTAAATTATTTTTAGGTTGAATAGGAAGAGTGATTAAGAAGGAAACCAGGTGATGATCAGAAATTGGAAGTGGAGTGGCAGTCATGTCTGTAGCTGGAGTAGGGCGGGTGAAAACCAGTTCCAGGACATTTCCTCCCTTGTGTGTTGGAGGGCAGCTGTTAAATGTCAAGGAGAAGGTATTCAGAAAAGGCAAGAGGCAATATAAATGAAGTTTGTCGGATGGGAGGTTAAAGTCACCAAGAACTGTCAGAGGGGTGACGTCAGAGGAAAGTACTGAGGAGCATGTCCATCTCTTCTAGAAAGTCTCCAAGGGGGCCAGGAGGGCGGTAGATGACAATGATGAAAAGGTTGATTGGAGAGGTAACTGAAACTGCATGAAATTCAAAAGAAGACATGGTTAGATGAGACAAAGGGTAAAAGTAGATAAAAGTAGACCTGTACCTCCACCTCTACCAGTTTCTCTTGGTGAGTGAGAGAAAGCATAGGCAGAAGACAGAGCAGCTGGTGTAGCAGTGTTCTGTGGGGATATCCAGGTCTCAGTAAGTGCCAGAAAGTCAAAGGTGTAATGGGAAGCCAAGCCTGTGATAAAGTCAGTTTTCCTTACAGAAGACTGACAATTCCAGAGCCCACCTACCACCGCTGTTTGAGATTGAGACAACAGTGGAGGGTAGATGAGGTTACTGGCAATGTGACATCTGTTCTTTTGTCTGTAAGAGATGACTACAGAGATGGGTTTGAGGCACATGACTGATCTCCCAGTTTGAGATCAATGTATTTTGAAAAGTAAGAAAAAGTACAAATAAGACTTTCTAAATAACACTAAGAGTTACTGGCTTTAAGGGGCTACCTACTTAGAACACCTTCAATATAAGTGAGTAAGCCCTGCCCACAATTCACACCTCAAGTGAGACTGAAACCACCCTTGATTAATCACCTGACCAAACTAATAAGCACAGACCAACACTCTAGAATCAACTGAGTTAAATAGATATACAAAGTTAGTATACTACCTTACCAGAAGAGAGTAGATTCAAGATAGAGCTAAAGCACACTGAAGATTGAGCTGGTTACACCTTCAATATAAGTGAGTAAGCCCTGCCCACAATTCACACCTCAAGTGAGACTGAAACTACCTTGATTAATCACCTGACCAAACTAATAAGCACAGACCAACACTCTAGAATCAACTGAGTTAAATAGATATACAAAGTTAGAATCTGTAGTTGTTGATGTCTGATGGATCCAGAGCAGGTTTCTTCAAGATAGGAATGACCCTTGCTTGCTTGAAGGTAGTTGGTACATAGCCAGATGTTAATGACCCATTGATGATTGTGGAGATGAAGGGCAGGAGATCTTGCATGATGGTCTAAAACGTAGTTGAAGGATTGGATCCAGAGGACAGGTGGTGGGATTGCAAGATCGGATGACTTGCAGTATCTCATCTTCTGTTAAGGTTGAGAAGCTTGACAGAGACGTAGTGGATTGTTGGCTGTGTTGTGTAGTCATTGTTGGAGAGGAAGTGAAGGTCTGGCAGATTTTCTTAATCGGCTCATCATAGAAGGAGGCATTAGAAGTCAGGGAGGATGGAGCAGGTGCAGCAGGGGGGATGAGTAGAGAAGAGAAGATGTTGTGAAGCTTACAAGGATCTTGTGCAGAAGCCTCAAGCTTTTCCTTGTAGAAGGCAGTTTTGGCAGAAGTCACCTCCAAAGAAAATTTGGTCAGGAGTGCACGATAAGATGAGAGGTCTACATCAAGTTGTGATTTTTTCCACTTCCTCTCTGCAGATCTGAGTTCTCGCCGATTGCTGCGCAAAACTTCTGACAGCCACAGTGTGGGACAAGAAGTCTTTTTGGGTCTTGTAGTCAAGGGGCAAATGAGGTCCATGGGTGAGGAAAGAGATGAGAGGAAGGAGTCCGTAGCAACGTCTAAGGGTAGAGAGGAAAAGGAGTCAGGGTCAGGAAAAGATGAAAGAGTACAGGAAGCTACAGAGGAGGAAGAGATAGAGTGAAGGTTAGGACGGATAAGAGAGACATGTGAATTATTTTTAGGTTGAATAGGAAGAGTGATTAAGAAGGAAACCAGGTGATGATCAGAAATTGGAAGTGGAGTGGCAGTCATGTCTGTAGCTGGAGTAGGGCGGGTGAAAACCAGTTCCAGGACATTTCCTCCCTTGTGTGTTGGAGGGCAGCTGTTAAATGTCAAGGAGAAGGTATTCAGAAAAGGCAAGAGGCAATATAAATGAAGTTTGTCGGATGGGAGGTTAAAGTCACCAAGAACTGTCAGAGGGGTGACGTCAGAGGGGAAAGTACTGAGGAGCATGTCCATCTCTTCTAGAAAGTCTCCAAGGGGGCCAGGAGGGCGGTAGATGACAATGATGAAAAGGTTGATTGGAGAGGTAACTGAAACTGCATGAAATTCAAAAGAAGACATGGTTAGATGAGACAAAGGGTAAAAGTAGATAAAAGTAGACCTGTACCTCCACCTCTACCAGTTTCTCTTGGTGAGTGAGAGAAAGCATAGGCAGAAGACAGAGCAGCTGGTGTAGCAGTGTTCTGTGGGGATATCCAGGTCTCAGTAAGTGCCAGAAAGTCAAAGGTGTAATGGGAAGCCAAGCCTGTGATAAAGTCAGTTTTCCTTACAGAAGACTGACAATTCCAGAGCCCACCTACCACCGCTGTTTGAGATTGAGACAACAGTGGAGGGTAGATGAGGTTACTGGCAATGTGACATCTGTTCTTTTGTCTGTAAGAGATGACTACAGAGATGGGTTTGAGGCACATGACTGATCTCCCAGTTTGAGATCAATGTATTTTGAAAAGTAAGAAAAAGTACAAATAAGACTTTCTAAATAACACTAAGAGTTACTGGCTTTAAGGGGCTACCTACTTAGAACACCTTCAATATAAGTGAGTAAGCCCTGCCCACAATTCACACCTCAAGTGAGACTGAAACCACCCTTGATTAATCACCTGACCAAACTAATAAGCACAGACCAACACTCTAGAATCAACTGAGTTAAATAGATATACAAAGTTAGTATACTACCTTACCAGAAGAGAGTAGATTCAAGATAGAGCTAAAGCACACTGAAGATTGAGCTGGTTACACCTTCAATATAAGTGAGTAAGCCCTGCCCACAATTCACACCTCAAGTGAGACTGAAACTACCCTTGATTAATCACCTGACCAAACTAATAAGCACAGACCAACACTCTAGAATCAACTGAGTTAAATAGATATACAAAGTTAGAATCCTACCTTACCAGAAGAGAGTAGATTCAAGATAGAGCTAAGGCACACTCACTAAAGTAAGTTGTCCTCACCACATAAAGTGTATCGTGTGCAACCGAGTGCAAACATTGCAGACACAAGACAGTGCAACAAACAACACAAGACAGTGTGGGACAGATACTCAAAACAAAAAATAGTGCTGACCAGTAAAACAACTGTATAATATGTTATACAGTTCAAAAGAGAGAACTATAAACGAGTGTACATGTAAATATGAAGACAATGTTTTGCAAAAATGGCAATAGCAGCAATCGAGAGGTGCAGAACAGCATGTAAACAGTATAATATGATTCATATAATATGGTTGGTGCTGAAGACATGGGTTTTTGTACAGTCAGTTATGTGTGTTAAGGAGCCTGATGGCTAGAGGGAAAAAACTGTTGCACAGTCTGGATGTGAGGCCTGAATGCTACACAACCTCTTTGCTGATGGTAGGAGAGTGAAGAGTGTGTGTGTGATGGGGGGGTGTGGGGTCACCACAATGCGGATGCAGCGTGCGGTGTTAATGTCCGTGATAGAGGGGAGAGAGACTTCAATGATCTTCTCGGCTGTCCTCACAATCCTCTGTAGAGTTCCCAATCCAGACAGTGATGCAGCTGCTCAGGATGGTCCCTCCATAGAACATGGTTAGAATGAGGAGAGGGAGATGGGATTTCCTTAGCCTTCTCAAGAAGTAGAGGTGCTGCTGGGCTTTCTTGGTGATGAAGCTGGTGATGAGTTCAGGTGGTGACCAGGTAAAATTCTCCACCAGATGAACACGAAGGATTTAGGTGCTTTTGATGAGCTCCACAGAGGATCCATCGATGATCAGTGGAGCATAGCCTCTCTGTGCTCTCCTAAAGTCAACAGCGATCTCTTTAGTTTTGGTAATGATACGAAAGGTTGTTGGCTCTACACCAGGCTGTTAACTGTTGCACCTACTCTGTATGCTGATGAGACTCACCTTGGTAGTGTCATCGGCGAAATAAATGACGTGATTTGAGCTGTGCATTACAACACAGTCAGGAGTCAGCAGAGGGAACAGCAGAGGGCTGAGCACACAGCTATGAGGGGCTCCAGTGCTCAGTGTGGTGGTGCTGAAGATGCTGTTTCGATCTGGACTGACTGAGGTCTCCCAGTCAGAAAGTCCAATATCCAGTTGCAAAAGAAGGTGTTCAGGCCCAGTAGGCAGGCTCAACTTCTCAATCAGGTGCTGAGGATGATTTTGTTGAATGCTGAACTGAAGTCTATGAACAGTATGTTGTTTCAACCAGCAAATCACTTGTATATATATATATATATATATATATATATATATATATATATATATATATATATATATATATATATATATACACACACAAGTGATTTGCTGGTTGAAACAACATATATATATATATATATATATATATATATATATATATATATATATATATATATATAAACTTTATGGAACCCAAGCAGGCGTAAGATTTATTCATATTTTTAAGAAATATTAGAAAAGTGCTCACTTTGGCCCAAACACATTCAGAATTGAGCCTAATCTGATGATTTGGCAGAGGACTGTATGGCATTTCTTTCAGAATGATGAGAGGAGTTAATGGGGAGTTTTGTAAGCCAGTGAAGGAAACTGGGCCTCCTGTTGCTGATCCCCTGCCTGTAATTCGGCTAAAACTCCTGCTGCTCTGTCTCCACTGTGTGTATGTCAAAGTGCCACCCATGTTCCGTTTCATGTGCCAGTAATTAGCTATCAAACCCCGGCTCTCTTACAAGACCAAGTCAGGATAAATGGCATGCCCATGACTCTTTTGGTAAACATTCAGACTAATTAACAGGCCACATCATGTAAAAGGGACATGCTGGGATTTTAACTGACTGACAGCATATATTTATTTATATATATATATATATATATATATATATATATATATATATATATATATATATATATACAGGAGTGCAGAATTATTAGGCAAATGAGTATTTTGACCACATCATCCTCGTTATGCATGTTGTCTTACTCCAAGCTGTATAGGCTGGAAAGCCTACTACCAATTAAGCATATTAGGTGATGTGCATCTCTGTAATGAGAAGGGTGTGGTCTAATGACATCAACACCCTATATCAGGTGTGCATAATTATTAGGCAACTTCCTTTCCTTTGGCAAAATGGGTCAAAAGAAGGACTTGACAGGCTCAGAAAAGTCAAAAATAGTGAGATATATTGCAGAGGGATGCAGCAGTCTTAAAGTAAGTTGTCCTCACCACATAAAGTGTATCGTGTGCAACCGAGTGCAAACATTGCAGACACAAGACAGTGCAACAAACAACACAAGACAGTGTGGGACAGATACTCAAAACAAAAAATAGTGCTGACCAGTAAAACAACTGTATAATATGTTATACAGTTCAAAAGAGAGAACTATAAACGAGTGTACATGTAAATATGAAGACAATGTTTTGCAAAAATGGCAATAGCAGCAATCGAGAGGTGCAGAACAGCATGTAAACAGTATAATATGATTCATATAATATGGTTGGTGCTGAAGACATGGGTTTTTGTACAGTCAGTTATGTGTGTTAAGGAGCCTGATGGCTAGAGGGAAAAAACTGTTGCACAGTCTGGATGTGAGGCCTGAATGCTACACAACCTCTTTGCTGATGGTAGGAGAGTGAAGAGTGTGTGTGTGATGGGGGGGTGTGGGGTCACCACAATGCGGATGCAGCGTGCGGTGTTAATGTCCGTGATAGAGGGGAGAGAGACTTCAATGATCTTCTCGGCTGTCCTCACAATCCTCTGTAGAGTTCCCAATCCAGACAGTGATGCAGCTGCTCAGGATGGTCCCTCCATAGAACATGGTTAGAATGAGGAGAGGGAGATGGGATTTCCTTAGCCTTCTCAAGAAGTAGAGGTGCTGCTGGGCTTTCTTGGTGATGAAGCTGGTGATGAGTTCAGGTGGTGACCAGGTAAAATTCTCCACCAGATGAACACGA